>NC_054385.1:54837752-55097752 GCF_017654675.1 Xenopus laevis | reverse complement strand
TTTTTTGGTATCAGAGACGGACTGCTGAATATTCAGTGTGCCTGCATTCATGCAGAGCTCCTCACGTTGCGAAGACAAAAAAGGAAAAATGTAGGGCACACTTCCTCATGAAATAAGTTAAAACCACTGTTTACTGGTACATTAAAAAGTACGGGTGGCTGCTGTGAATGACTGCCTAACGTGTTTCAGGAACACCCCCTTAATCATAGGCTATAATGAAATAATGCAATAAAACAACAAAAAACAGAAGTTTGTGGAGACTTTGGTCATAACTAGTGATGAGCGTATCTGTCCCATTTCGCTTTGGCGATCATTTTTTACGTACGGCAATTTTTTACGAGCGTGACAATTTTTCTTGCTCCAAATGCATTAAAGTCAATAGGCGTTTTTTCTTACGGCGACTTTTTTTGTCCTAATGCATTAAAGGCAATGGGCATTTTTTCTTTTTTTTTTTCTCAGCAGATTTTTCCTCTGAGAGTTTTCATCAAAGTTTTATTTAAAAATTTGACATGCCAAAATTCAGAATTTCGCCACGAATCTATGGCTGGCGAATAAATTCACTCATCATTAGTCATAACAAATCCCACAAAGGCCTCCCTTTAGACACCCCTATTTTAAAATAAAGCCCCCATTGTGGAAGCATGCTAACGTGTTAATAAGATAACTATAATATCACGCTGGAGGTCTTTATCCCACCTGGTAAGGAGACTAATGTGCTAGAAAGGCATAGGGCACACAGCAGCAGAACTGCAGATTGATATTTCCTATATCCTCATTATACAGTTCTCCTACAAGCTTTTGGCAGGCATTTGCTTTTGTATAAATGAAGGTTACTTTTGCCTTACAGGTGTGTATGAAAATAACACCAGCATTTTTATCTGAATGTCAGCGTTTGTCAACCATTAAAACGATTTTTTTCATTATAAGACCCAATAAAAGGAACAATTTGAAAATACATGTATTTAAATAAAAATCATTTATGCTTTAGTATATGTTCCTTTAGAGGGGAGTGTGATGGGTACTTGAAAATGATCTGATCTCTTTGTTGAAAGTGCTAAGGGCATTCAGAGGGTAGCTGTCTCAGCCAGGGCGCAGACACACCAAGGGGCAGATTTATCAAAGTCGAGGTGAATTTTCAAATTCCAAAAATTCAAATTTCGAGCTATTTTTTGTGTACTTTGACTAGAGAATAGTCCAAATTCGATTTACATTTGAAAAATGTATCATGTCTCTTTAAAAATTCGACATCGACCATTCGCCATCAAAAACCTGCCGAATTGTTGTTTTAGCCTATGGGGGACCTCCTAGAACCTACTTGGAGTCAATTGGTGGAATCAGCGTTTTTTTTTTTTGGCAAAAACTTTGATTCGAATTTGATCAAATGCGCTATTACTTCGATCCATACGATTAGAATTCGGGCGAATACGGACCTATTCCATCGAAAACTCAAGTATTCGGCCAAAAAAAAACTTTGACTTAAAATTTCGGTTGGTCTTTTTGAATTCGAATTTCGAAGTTTTTCGAATTGCAAATTCTCCCTTTGATAAATATGCCCCACATAAAAACAAGTAAGTATGCAATTCTCTGCTGAAAACCTCTATGTGCCTGCACCTGGACTGACACCGTGGCTCCATGGTCTGACACATGAGAGGGCTGATGCGAGTATAAGCTGCTGTGTAGTCATGAAAGCAGCCATTGAAGCACAGAACACACAGTAGATAAGAGGTACGTTCTGAATAATCCCATTGTATTCTGCAGATCTTATCCGTTATCTGCTGCATATCCTGTGCCTTTTCTCCTTTTTCACCTTTGAATGGCTGCCCCCAGGGCTACACAGCAGCTTGTTTATATAAACTATAATAGTCTTTCTGAAGCAAACACACCAGTGTTACCAGTGCAGGGCAACAGTATATTATATTGTCATTCCTTTAAAACACTTTGGTGTTCACTGTAATAATAGTTCCCTGTAGGAAAATGTTTAGGTAAAAACATGGTTTCAGTCATTTACAAAACGGAGGAGGATGCGGTGACCCTCCCATCAACAAGAATGCCCCTCTTGAAGGAAAACTCTACCTCCAGAATAAATACTTAACAGATCGTTTATATCATAATAAGTGATCTATCAATGAACTTTATCAAGCTGGTATATACATATCAGCAAATATTGCCCTTTTACATCATTTACCTTGAGCCACTATTTGTGATGCGCTGTGTGCTCCCTTTAGAGATCACAGAAAAGAAGACCTAGTTCCAAATCACACACACACATAGTAATCAGGAAAAAAAATACATCTGCCCAAACATTTTTGGGTGGGTAATTCACCAGTTGTAATAAAATCCTGGTTCTAACTGTAACATGTAACTGTCCATTCATTGGCTGATGCAACCTAGCATGTTTGCTTGCCCCTGGTTTGTGTTGTGGGTACAGTACAAGCTTGAGGGCTGAACTTTTACTTTTAAATGGCAGTTTTTGTTTGTATTGGATTGTTCAATCGCACATACATAAACATTTTTCTTATGCACTGTTTTATGTGATATATTTCTATAGAGACCTGCAATATTCAGGGGTATAGTTTCCCTTTAAATATCCATCATCAGCAGAGGTAAAGCAATAGGTTCTGGGTGAGGAAGATAGATAGATAGACCTAGATCTTTCTCATCCCATTGGTTAATACGGCACTGAAGCTGCAGATACAGAGATCAGAGAAACAACCTGAAAGATTATATTATTATTATAATAATAATATTATTATATTATTATAATATATTGTATTATTATTATTATTATTATTATTATAATTATAATATTATAACTAATTATAATAAAAATGTCCAAAGAGGCAAACCATGTTTATTATGGCTCAGAATGAAACGGTTATAGATCGTCACTGCTGTTACTTCATATATCTAAACCTCAAAACACTGGATTGCATATGAATTGGTTGTATTTATCATCAAAGGGTCAGCAGCCCAATGTTCTGGTCTGTAAAGGGAAGGACCCCACGGGAAAGATATTAGACTCTTTAAGTAATATTCTGCTTGGGGTAATTTTTTTTGCCTGCAAAACGTAAAGGGAATGTTTCACTGAACTCAAGATCAAGCCACTTCTTTTATTACTGTTTGCTAGTCATGTGCTCGGCTGAGACAGTTGCCTACCAGCAGGTTGATACATGATACATAACAGCTGTTCTAAGTCTTGAAGCCTGCGGATAATGATATCAATCTCACACATCCTAGCATAAAGCTATAGGTAGGTAAAATCTGGCAAATATACCGAACAATTAGGTCAAACACACCTTTCAACTTGAGCAAAATTCGTATGTTCCTCTCTGTGCGCCTTACAAAATCCTAATCATAATGATCAACCAGCTTTCATCTTAGCTTCCGATGACTTCCTCGCCTTCCTCAAGCAGTGGACCTGCCACTACAACAGATGGCACTTGGGCTTTGCAGGTGAAATCAAACGCAGGAAGCAGCTGGCGAGAACAGCGGGGAGGTTGAAGAATACACAAACCGAGGAAAGAGAAATATTCATGGATTTGCAAGTAATGTCAGAAATAACATGCAAATAAAGATGAATAACGGCGCCTTCAATATATGATAGATTATTTGGCTTCAAACCCACGGCTAGATGGGCTTGCATTGCTTTTTATGATGATTTATGCATTGGCATGTCAAGAAATGGTATAATAGCTTATGGGACGTTACACTTACAATATACAGTACCCTTTTCTCTGAGTGTTTACATTAATAATCAGCCAATAAAAATGGGATCTGAAACAGGTCAATATGCTACTCCAGAATATGAATTTCTAAATGCTTTCCACAGATAAATGTAGAAGCTCATGTTGCTCTACCATGTATTGGCATTGATCAACTACTGAACCTACCCCTAATGTACAGTACATGGCTGCCACTCAACGGAAACTCCACAAAATACAGTGAACATTAGTAGAAAGAAAGGACAGCAGAGACGTTTGCAAGCACTTTGGGCAGAGACAATAATGTGGTGCACACTGAGCCTGCTAGTGGTAACACTGAGGGAAACTGCACGGTGGCAGTTCAAAATGAAGAATTAAATGTAATAGGACAGTTGTATTTTTTAAGCTTATTTTTGGCAAGGATTATGTGTTCTTGATTTGCTGGGGAATGAGGAAACAAAGGGGCAAATTCAGTAACCAACAAAAATTCGCCAGTGATGGCTTCGTTTACATCTCAACACTTCCCCAGGCGAACATTCGCCAGGCTAATTCACTAAAATGCGAAGTTGCATCCAGGGCGCCGAACGATGGCGAAGTTTCACTAGCGTTAATTCGGCAAGCAAAGCAAAGTTGCGCTAGCGTTGGCTAATTTGCATACGGCGGGAAGTTAAATTGAATGGACGAATATGTTGCAGCAAATACATTACACAAGCCCAGGGAACCTTAATAAGATAAAATTGAGTTGTTATATCATTATATTATAACATTATATCATTTTCAACTATTTTTTTTGAGGAACTCCTATCTACTCTATTGCACTTCGCCTGGTCTGAGGTGGTGAAGGCAAGTCTGGCGCAACAGGTTATGTTTAGTAAAATCCGCATCTTAATGAATTTGCGTAGTCACGTTCATTCGCAAGAGCGAATATTCGCCTGTCGATAGAATGCAAAGTAGCGCTAGAGTCTATCTCCTTCGCTAGCAAAGTTACGCCGGTGCCCATTAGTAAATTGGCAAAGTAATGACGAATGGCGAATTTTTGTCACTTCGCCCTTTAGTAAATTTGCCCCAAAGCCTTCATTAGTGTAAGGGCACGCACTACGATTCGACAAATTGCCTCTTCTTCGGGCGACTAATCTCCCCAAAAAGCCTACCCCTGGGCTAGAAACGAAAATGCCGGCACTCGGAGTGCCTCACAAGAAAACTTTGGACGACTTCGGAAAATGAAGTGCTCCAAGTGCCATCCAACTGAATGAGTTTATGTCAAAAAGGGGGGTATATTTTCTCTTTAATACTACACAACTGCAACCTCTAGCTCTCCGACGTAGAAATGACCAAATTAAACTGGCAAGATGATTCAGTAGTGAGAATCCTTGTTTAGTTGATGTGTGTCAGCCATCTTGCCGTTATCTAACACAGGGTAATCACTGTGGCGTTTTGGTATTGCACTGCAGTCAAACATCAGAACGCCATCAACAATAATACTGTTCAGTTCTAGAATAAAGGTTGCAAATCACATAAACAAACAAAGCGAAAGCAGCTTTGGTATAATTGGAGTATCATTGGAATATTCTCCTGAAATTATTGGGATGCTGGCCCTGAATATCTGGATGATTTTATCAAGCAATGCTGCATTAAGAATCAATCCCTGATTCTGTTGGTGTCCATCTCCAAGCATGTTTTAATTCTGCCCAGTATGTTATAGTATGCCGGGGCTTGTATGCGGCAGCAAGGGGAAAGCCGTGGCTTAGAAGGTGTTTACTTCCCCTTTAGTTTTCTTCAGAAATCAGACTTGACCGTAAAGTCTCAAATAACAAAATATTTTCTTAAGTCCTTAAAATTGTCGAGATTAATATATGCTGTATCTAAACCATTAAGTCAGGTGAGAAATTATCTGGTACTGATAACCCCCCCACCACCACCGCAAAGTTTCTTTTTTTCAACTAAATTAAAAATTCCATGCTATTTTGCTACTAAATTATGACTCTCTTTATTACCTGACTATAAATATTGAAGCATGTTGAAATATCATGCAGAATTTTAATTACATCAACATTAAATCCCAAATTAAACAACCAGGCAATGTGCAATCTGCCAAAAAATATGCAGATGTAAAGCCATTTCAATAAAATGTCACTTTCTACTACATTATAATTACATTTGCTATTTTTTTTTTCTCTCCGTTTAACATGACAACAAAAATGACTTTGCTATGAAAATTGCAAAAGAGTGAGCTTGTTCAGAGGAGAATATCTGGGCTGGCAAAAACATGGCAAACTGTCACATATTGGCATTCTACAGCTTTATTTTCTTTGTGGAAATTGCCTGCATGTATAATGTATATAGAGCGTATGCTTCCTTCTAGGGGTCTCTTTGCTTTGGTACACATTCACAAACAGCACAGCAGAGAGAACCCCGCTCGCTCTCTCTCTCTCTCACAATGATATATTAAACAAATTAACTGTCATTTATAGCAGATTCTCAAATTCAAGCCATGCACTTTGTGTTGATTCTGCTTTCTCCTTCCATCACAAAAATGTTGATAATGATTTGATTTTGATCATTTTGATGTGTAAAAAAACTGAACTGCTGGGATTCCTTAGTCTGATCATTCATAAATCAGCCCCCATGTCTTATAATTCACAAGGATATGCAATAGACACTGGGGGGATAAAATTATGGCAGTCGTTGCATCCTTTTATATGCCAGTTTTTGCTAAACTCCTCAGTATAGAAAACAGCTTCATGATTGTCTCAATGAGCTATTTAGAAAATGAGTTTTGTATATATTGCATATATTTAACAGTACAATGGATCAAATGCCTAGAGGACAATAGTAGCAGAGTGCTGTACTGTGTTAGTCATTGATATTAACAGGAAAAAATAGCGTTAAAGGGATACTGTCATGTTTTTTTTAAAAACACAACAGTTAATAGTGCTGCTCCAGAAGAATTCTGCACTGAAATCCATTTCTTAAAAGATCAAACAGATTTTTCTTTTAAATTTTGAAATCTGACATGGGGCTAGACATATTGTCAGTTTCCCAGCTGCCCCCAGTCACGTGACTTGTGCTCTGATGAACATCAGTCACTCTTTACTGCTGTACTGCAAGTTGGAGTGATATCATCCCCCCTCCCTTCCCCCCAGCAACCAAATAGAACAATGGGAAGATAACCAGATAACAGCTCCCTAACACAAGATAACAGCTGCCTGTTAGATCTAAAAACAGCACTCAATAGTAAAATCCAAGTCCCGCTGAGACACATTCAGTTACATGAGTAGGAGAAACATCAGCCTGCCAGAAAGCAGTTCCATCCTAAAGTGCTGGCTCTTTCTGAAAGCACATGACCAGGCAAAATGATCTGAGATGGCTGCCTACACACCAATATTACAACTAAAACAAAATACACTTGCTGATTCAGAAATGAAATTTTACATTGTAGAGTGAATTATTTGCAGTGTAAACAGTGTAATTTAGAAATAAAAACTACAGCATAAAAATCATGACAGAATCCACTTTAAGTGTAAGCTTTTATTGACTACTATAGAAATTGACAATTGAAACTGTAAGTCCCTGCCTCAGGTATAATACAGTAACTGAAACATCATGAAATCTAAACACACTAGCACAGGGTAAAAAAATTGTTTTAAATCTGACATGTATGGGTAAGATTTATTCCTGTACAGATATTGATCAGTCTCCTCTGCAGAGACTAATACACTTAACACTTGTGGGCACATTTACTTAGCTTGAGTGAAGGATTACAATGAAACATACTTCAAATTTCAAAGGTTTTTTTGGCTACTTCGACCATCGAATTGGCTACTTCGACTACGACTTCGAATCGAACGATTCCAACTAAAAATCGTTCGACTATTAGAACATTTGATAGTCGAAGTACTGTCTCTTTAAAAAAAACTTTGACTACCTACTTCGCCACCTAAAACCTACTGAGCACCAATGTTAGCCTATGGGGACCTTCCCCATGGGTTTTCTAAGTAATTTCTGATCGAAGGAAAATCGTTCGATCGATTAAAATCCTTCGAATTGTTTGAAATCCTTCAAAACTATTTTACCTTCGATCGAACGAAATGTGGTAAATCCTTCGACTTCGATATTCGAAGTCGAAGGGTAATGATGGTCGAATATCGAGGGTAATTAACCCTCAATATTCGACCCATAGTAAATGTGCCCCCTAGTTTTGAGGCGATGGCAGGAAGGTGACTTTAGATGTAGGCCACTGGGCTAAGATCTCAAATATATATTAAATATAAATATTTCAACATAAAGGGGGATGAAAAGCTTCATAGTCATATAAAGGGGGTTATTTATCAAAGGTCGAATTTTAGAGCTTTGCAAGCTCAAATTTAGACCTCAAATTAACTCACAACTGGTTTCTAATTTAAGGATAAACTCAACCCACAGAAAAAAACTTTAATATCATGAAGGCTATTAACATCTTCAAATGGTTTAAAGAGCTCTGCCATTGACTCCTACATGAATCTCAAAAAAATCAGTTTTCTTTAGATGGAAAAAACAACTCTTTGATAAAGAACCCCCCAAATTGTCTGTCTAGGCCTCATTGTAGGCTGATCGCCTAGGACAGGGTACCCCTTCAGCTCTGCTGCCAAATTAAGCAACCATTGTCCTGCAGCGGGAATAATAATAATAAAAAATAATTATACACACATATATATATACTGTATATACACACATATACATACACACATAGGCCAATTTCACCCACATTTAGCTATGCAGCTGGACATTTCACATACGATTAGGTAGATCACAGCCTGTCATCGCGCAGCACAATGGGTTGGAGCTGTTTTTACACAAGGCTATTAGCTGTGGATCATAAGTGAAGATAAGGGTATATGAAGAGGTAACCGTCAGATCTGAGCTTTGTCTGTCTGTCTGCAAGCTTTTGGTAAATAGTCATTGTCCATTATATGGATAGAAGTGAGTAGCTTAATTTAAGTTATTGTTTTTTTTTTGAGTGTTTGATTAAACTAACCCATGTATCTAAAGGTATAAAGCCCTGAATGTAAAAAAACTTGCATTAATATAAGCCTTCTCCCATAGACTCCATTTT
Source organism: Xenopus laevis (assembly GCF_017654675.1). Classification (NCBI taxonomy): domain Eukaryota; kingdom Metazoa; phylum Chordata; class Amphibia; order Anura; family Pipidae; genus Xenopus; species Xenopus laevis. The sequence continues at coordinate 55,088,959 of NC_054385.1, read as the reverse complement.
ATCTACATTCCTTGATTTTGTTTTTCTCTGTAATAATAAAAGAGTAGCTTGTACTTGATCCCAACTAAGATATCATTAATCCTTATTGGAAGCAAAACCAGCCTATTGGGTTTATTTAATGTTTATATGATTTTCTAGTAGACTAAAGGTATGACGATCCACATAGAAAGATCTGTTATCTGGGAAACCCCAGGTCCCAAGCAATCTGGATAACAGGTCCCATATCTGTATTTTGAAATATATGTTAAAACATAGGTTTTAATTAAAGGAGAAGGAAAGGCATCATAGACTTGGGGGTGCCAAATGTTGTACTGACTTACCTGAAACCGGGATTATACCAATGAGCACCACGGAGCGATCTTCTTCGGTCTTCCTCCTTCTTTGCGCGGCTGCGCATGCACAGTAGAACAAAAAGCCAAAATTTCACGAAAAAGTCGTCTATTTCGTTCAACTGAGCATGGAGTCCGCCCCGGGAAATTCGAAGAAAGAAGAAGCCAGAAGAGGATAACACCGTGGTGCTCACTGGTATAACTGTTTGAATCAGGCTGCTGACAGGTTTAAAGCAACTTAAAGCAAACAAATCATCTGAAAAGGATAAGTATTTCTTAACTGCTTTTTTATATTAAGGTTTATATTTAACTACTGTGGTTTTATTTTTTTTAAAGTTTTTTTTTTCTGTCTTGGGTGCTAAACAGCAAAGTTTGGTGTGCTAGTGTGCTTACAGCAAGTTTGTCACAACCTGCTTTACTTTGCAGTTTTCCCTCCGTTTGAGGGGGTGGGGTTTGATGAGTTGCACCTGAACAGACTGTATAAATAGAACCCCTGGCACTCCAGTGGAGCTTGCTCTAGTGTTTAGCTGCTCTTAAGTGTTTGCTCGTTAAGTGGGGGATCTGTAAGTGGAGTTACAAACAAACACCGGAGTTACAAACACCGGAGTTACAAACACCGGAGTTACAAACACCGGAGTTACAAACACCGGAGTTACAAACACCGGAGTTACAAACACCGGAGTTGAAAACTAAAGGAGGTTCAAACTAGGTCAAAAGTTTGTTCTAAACCCAAATTTCTATTTTATATATTTATTTATATTTTTTCCTGTTTTGATCTGTAACTGGGATAATGAGTGCTAGCAAGATTGAAGGTCTGACTCAGTGCACAGTCTGCCATATGTATGCAGATTTGGAACAAGAGATCCAAAATGCTTACCTCTGTGGTGGTTGTGAGCAAATTGCCACTTTGGAGGCTCACGTTAGAGCACTAGAGCAACAAATTGCAACACTGCGGTCGATTGACAATCTTGAAAGGAGTCTTTTGCTCACTGAGCAGGAACTAGCGGGGTCAGATAGTTTGGGGGGAACAGAACAGCAGCAGGATGTTGAGGCAGCTAGCTGGGTGACAGTTAGAAAATCTAAGGTGGGCAAAAGGAAAATGGAGGCTGATCCGGAGATTATACATCGCAACAAATTTGCCAGATTGTGTGAAGATGATGGGAGTATGAACTCTGGATTGGCAATTCTAGATGGGGCTGATCTCTCTAACAGCCGGGAGACCAGTTTCTCTAGTAGTGGTGGGGGGGAGAGTAGAGTCAGGCCTAAGCAGATTGTGGATGTAGGGGACTCAATTATTAGGAAAGTGGATAGGGTAATTTGTCGTCCGGATCGCTACAACCGAACAGTTTGCTGTCTACCTGGTGCCAGGGTTCGGCATGTGGTTGATCGGATAGACAAATTATTGGGTGGGGCTGGGCACGACCCAGCTGTCTTAGTGCATATCGGTACTAATGACAAAATAAATGGTAGATGGAAGACCTTAAAGAATGATTTCAGGGATCTAGGCTCTAAGATCAAGGAAAGGTCTTCCAATGTAATCTTTTCTGAAATTTTGCCTGTGCCACGTGCAAGTTTAGGAAAACAGCGGGAGTTTAGGGAGCTAAATGCGTGGCTCAAGTCTTGGTGTAGGAAGGAAGGGTTTGGGTTCCTAGAGCACTGGGCTGACTTTTCGTTGGGGTACAACCTATACAGCCGTGACGGTTTGCACCTCAATGGAAGGGGGTCTGCGGTGCTAGGGGAAAGAATGGCTAAGAGGTTGGAGGAGTGTTTAAACTAGGCAAGGGGGGGGGTGGGTAAGATAAAGGATTATGGGGAAGCTAGTGTAGACGGGGCAGTGGGGTTAGTAAGGGGTCATGGGGGAGGAGTGAGGGGGGCATACAGTTTACCAGCTAAGGAGGTCCCTCTGTTACAAGGAAAACAGAATAATACTAACTTAACGTATAATTCTTCACTAAGTAATGCACATTTCAAAAGTAAAAGTAGTAACCTCCGCTGTATGCTGGCAAATGCACGGAGTTTGTCAGGTAAAATGGGAGACCTAGAATTAATTGCATGCTCTAAAAATTATGATATAATTGGTATCACTGAGACCTGGTGGGATGAAACATGTGACTGGATTGTGAATTTAAATGGTTACACCCTTTTTAGGAGGGACAGAGGGATTAAAAAGGATGGAGGAGTGTGTTTGTATGTTAAGCCTGAATTAAATCCATGCGCTAAAGAAATAACAATAGCTGGCACTGGTGAGGGTGTAGAATCACTCTGGGTAGAGATTTCGACTGGGCAAAAGGTATCAAAAAGAATTATCATTGGTGTATGCTATAAACCACCTCGTATAAGTGTCGAGTATGAAGCCCAGCTACTCTTGCAGATACAAGCGGCTTCACAGCTGGGTCAAGTTGTTGCTATGGGTGACTTCAATTATCCAGACATTGACTGGGGTAATGGGGTTGCTAAGCTAGTAGGTTTGTAAATATGCTGAATGACAACTTTTTATTCCAGCTCGTTCAAGAACCTACTAGGAATAACTCTCTTTGGACCTTGTAATAACTAACAATACTGAACTCATCTCTAACATTTGTGTGGGTGAGCATTTAGGGAATAGTGATCATAACATGGTCTCCTTTGAGATTCTGTTGCAGAAGCAATTCTATAAGGGAGTAACTAAAACACTAAATTTCAGACGTGCAAACTTTGACAGTATAAGGGCATCTCTGCAACATATTAAGTGGGAAATGCTTTTCACAGGGTTAAACACAGAACAAAATGGGAAGTCTTTAAAATGCTGCTTAATAAATATACTTGTCAGTATATTCCACTTGTAAGCAAGGAACGTCGTTGCAAAGCAAAACCTTTTTGGTTCAGTAGAAGCGTTGGTGTTGAGGTAGGTAAGAAAAGACATGCTTTTAAGGCTTTCAAGTTAGCTGGTACAGCCGAAACATTTATAAGGTACAAGGAGGCCAATAAATCATGCAAAGAAGCTATAAGGCAAGCTAAAATTGCTATAGAAAAGGATATTGCAGCAAGCAGTAAAAAAAATCCAAAATTATTTTTTAAATATGTCAATAGTAAAAAATGAAGCAGGAAGGGGTGGGACCCTTACTATCAGAGGGGGGTCAGCTGGTTGATGAAAACAAAATAAAAGCGCAGATTCTGAACTCGTATTTTTCATCTGTCTACACAAATGAAGAACCAGTAAGTGAAGGTTTCCTTCTTAACACTCCCAATTCTAGTAATACAACTAATGATGCATGGTTCACACATGAAGAAATTCAAAAGAGACTTGAACATGTTAAGATTAACAAAGGTCCAGGGCCAGATGGTATTCATCCCAGGGTAATTAGCGAGCTTAGCTCTGTGATTGCCAAACCTCTTTACTTAATTTTTCAGGATTCATTGAGATCTGGCATAGTGCCGAGAGACTGGTGAATTGCTAATGTGGTGCCTCTATTCAAAAAAGGATCCCGTTCTCAGCCTCAAAACTATAGGCCAGTTAGTCTGACGTCAGTATTAGGAAAGCTTTTCGAAGGGTTAATAAAGGATAAGATACTGGACTTCATAGCAAATCATAATACTATGAGTTTGTGCCAGCATGGTTTTATGCGTAATAGATCTTGCCAGACTAACTTAATTTCTTTTTACGAGAATGTAAGTAGAGACCTCGATTCTGGGATGGCAGTGGATGTGATTTACTTAGACTTTGCTAAAGCATTTGATACAGTGCCACACAAAAGGTTACTGGTTAAATTAAGGAATGTTGGCCTGGAACATAGTATTTGTACCTGGATAGAGAACTGGCTAAAATATAGACTACAAAGAGTGGTGGTAAATGGAACATTTTCTAATTGGACCAGTGTTGTTAGTGGAGTACCGCAGGGCTCTGTACTAGGTCCCTTGCTTTTCAACTTGTTTATTAATGACCTGGAGGTGGGCATTGAAAGTACTGTTTCTATTTTTGCAGATGATACTAAATTGTGCAGAACTATAGGTTCCATGCAGGATGCTGCCACTTTGCAAAGTGATCTGTCTAAACTGGAAAACTGGGCAGCAAACTGGAAAATGAGGTTCAATGTTGATAAATGCAAGGTTATGCACTTTGGCAAAAATAATATAAATGCAAGTTATACACTAAATGGCAATGTGTTGGGAGTTTCCTTAAATGAAAAGGATCTAGGGGTCTTTGTAGATAACACGTTGTCTAATTCTGGGCAGTGTCATTCTGTGACTACTAAAGCAAATAAAGTTCTGTCTTGCATAAAAAGGGCATTAACTCAAGGATGAAAACATAATTATGCCTCTTTATAGGTCCCTGGTAAGGCCTCATCTGGAGTATGCAGTTCAGTTTTGGACTCCAGTCCTTAAGAGGGATATAAATGAGCTGGAGAGAGTGCAGAGACGTGCAACTAAATTGGTTAGAGGGACGGAAGACTTAAATTATGAGGGTAGACTGTCAAGGTTGGGGTTGTTTTCTCTGGAAAAAAGGCGCTTGCGAGGGGACATGATTACACTTTACAAGTACATTAGAGGACATTATAGACAAATGGCAGGGGACCTTTTTACCCATAAAGTGGATCACCGTACCAGAGGCCACCCCTTTAGACTAGAAGAAAAGAACTTTCATTTGAAGCAACGTAGAGGGTTCTTCACAGTCAGGGCAGTGAGGTTGTGGAATGCACTGCCGGGTGTTGTTGTGATGGCTGATTCAGTTAATGCCTTTAAGAATGGCTTGGATGATTTTTTGGACAGACATAATATTAAAGGCTATTGTGATACTAAACTCTATAGTTAATATAGGTATGGGTATATAGAATTTTAATTAAAAGTAGGGAGGGGTGTGTGTATGGATGCTGGGTTTTCATTTGGAGGGGTTGAACTTGATGGACTTTGTCTTTTTTCAACCCAATTTAACTATGTAACTATGTAACCCCCGGCAGGTGCAGTTTTCTGTGGATAGGAGCACCGGCCCGGGGTTTCAGGTAAGTCAGTACAATCACTTGCGGGTGTCTAACATTTGGTGTACGATGCTTTTCCTTCTCCTTGAAAGGGGAAATTGGACAGATGTTATGTAAGGTTTGTTTATATAACATCTTTACAATATACATCAGGGTGGAAACAAAATAAAGGTCCATACTGATTAACCTTGAATATTTATAAGCCATCAAGTGTGTTTGGAATGTTTTTTTATTACGGTGCTGTGTCTTTAAAGCTTTACAAGTTTCTAGGAGATGAAAATCTAGACTAGGCCCCTTTCCAGTAAGAAAAAACAGGCAATCATCTTTTGGTCTAATGCAATTAGATTAGCAAATATCTGGTGGGTTTCTTGGAGTCAAACCATGCCTGATTATTACATAGAATGGATTTGGCATTCATGGTGCATTTTAGATTTCAAAGTTACATTAAAAATAGTATTGGCCACAATGACATTCTAAATAGAAATAAAAAGCAAATCAAAGTCTATAAGATATAAGATAGATTCAATTTATTCCCGCTCTCCTGTGAAGTGACTTCATTTCAATGCAAAGTTCAGAAAAACAGGCTCATACAATGGATACTTGATTCATATAGGCATAATGGGCTCTTGTAAACTGGTTGTCCTCCAAGGAAAACATTACAGATGAAGGAATATGCAGGCACAGATACAATCGACATTCTTTATGAACTGCACTAGGATATGTGTAGTTTTAGCAGCCCTTTAATTGGTACCCATACAGGAATGGCCAGAGACATGAGATCTGGAAATAAATAACATGCATCCAGGCAATGGACAACTCATTCTGCCTTCTGTCCTTCTAAGTCTTCACATGATTCTGTTACAGTTTCAGCGGAAGCCTCTGCTTTTACAGGAATGCTCGATTCACTTGCTTCTTGCTGAACACACTCTCCATCATAGATAATATCTTCTGGGTTTGGAGCTGGTGGGCAGAATTCCTCACTTGGATAAAGATCGTGGAATATATTTTCTGCCTGTATCAAGAAAATGGAAATTGCTTTAGTAATTGCTTTATTTCTGATCAGTTGCATAAACATCTGAATTACCTACATATTATATATCCAGAATGCTTGGGATCTGGGGATAACTGAACATTTAATCATGACTCCCACGTGGTTATACAGTATATCCATATTTCTTTTCAATAGTATTTATTTGAGTTTTAACATTTTTAGAGAGAAGTTAGTTTTACATGTAGGTTACATCATCAGATATTTGCATATAAAGGAAAGGTAAAGAAACAGAGAAGAACAAAGATAGAGTCGGTCCTATCTTGGTCTAGAGAAAGGGCCGGATAAAGAAAAGGAAATAAATTAAATTAAAAGTAACTTTTGACACCAAAAATCTAGTATTGGGCAGTACATGTTCTAGGACAGTTTCCATCTAGTAGACGGGCCCCATGAGTATCATATATATATATATATATATTTATATATATATATATATATATATATATATATATATACATATATATATATATATATATATATATATATATATATATATATATATATATATTTATATATATATATATATATATATATATATATATATATATATATTTATATATATATATATATATATATATATATATATAATTTTATGGGCTCACAGTTGAGAAAAATACTTGAAATATAACTAATGAGTAATAGTAGTCTTGATCTGAAACAAGCATATATACATATTTAATACACAAGCACCATGAATATCCAGTAAACTATATCCTTATAAATGATGTATGGTGATGTCATCAGTTCTAATCGGTACTTTGTGATGTCATTTCTGACTCACTAAAACGTGTGTAATAATATAATAGATAATTCACCCCCATCTGCGAAATATGAGGATATTAGAAGTCACCTTGGCGTTCCATGATTTGTGTAAAAGCAAAATGTTACCCTAATGAGTATATTATTCGCTATAGAAGACGTTAGTTGTGGCCTTGTCACCTTCCTATAGTTCTGGTGATAGCTAAGAAAACATTTATTCACTGCAAATGTCAATGTAGTTGGATTTTGGACAGGGTTTCTGAGAACCATAGGTTGCACCCCAACATAACTTTGCTTCATGGTAAATGATACATTTGTGTTCATTTAGGGTAGGACTACCACTACTTAGGTGTCCTAATAAAAATAATAAATCATGTCAATTTGAACCTCTGCAGGTGGCAAAGGGCATCTGAAGGATCATTTTCTGGACAGCCTTACTTATGGCATCCTTACCTGCTGGACCGCATGATCATTTCCAAAGCAATGATCTGGCCCACTGCAAACATACACGTTTGAAGGAAGTCCAACATATGATTGGCGCGGAACACCAGAGGAATCCCTCATATTAAAATACAGAGCCCAAAGAACTTTTGGTTTTGTGATGTCACTTGGTTCAAGATCTAGAAAGAAACAGGTTGTTACTCAGGTTGTACACAACATTTCATGAGATCCAGGCAGTCCACGCTACATGCTCAAATCTGTTGAGGAACCAAATGTGTAAGAAATAATACAAACTTTAAGATGCCATTCACTGCAATCTGCTGTTTTTTTTACCCACAATGTAGTGTTCTTTCCCAGTATTCCAGCATAATAAAAACAAAATGTAATCCTTGGTTCATATACACAAGTCCTATAGTATGGCTACAATATGATACATTAAAGTAACAGTAACAACAAAAAATGTAAGTGTTTTAAAGTAATGAAAATATCATGTAGTGTTGCCCTGCACTGGTAAAACTGATCTGTTTGCTTCAGAAACACTACTATAGTTCATATAAACAAGCTGCTGTGTAGCAATGGCGGAAATTGAAAAACGGCTATATGGCACAAGTTAACTAATGGATAACAGATAACACCATTATGTTCTACAGAGCTTATCTGCTATCTGCTGTGTAACCTGAGCCTTTTCTCCTTTGAATGGCTGCCCCCATTGCTACACAGCAGCTTATTTATATAAACAATAGTAGTGTTTCTAAAGCAAACACAGGAGTTTTACCAGTGCAGGGCAACACTGCATTATATTTTCATTACTTTAAAACACTTTTATTTTTTGATGTTACTGTTCCCTTAAGACACCCCTATTTAATGTGCCTTTGTCAATGCAATTTCATATAATGCTTTTCCTTGTGTATCACAACAGACTTTAGACTAGATCTCTAGGGGGTTATTTATCAAAATCCAAATTTATCTAATTTATTTCTGAAATATACGCAGACCAAATCCGCACACGTTATTTCATTCTCCCAAAACTTTCCTGTGCGGGAAAAAAATGAATTTTTCATGATTTTTTAGAGTTTCCGCTTGAAAACTCAGAATTTTGCCTAAAAACCACAAAATCTTCGGATAATTGCACAAAACTTTTCTCATTGACTTATATACAACCTCGGCAGGTCTGAGATGTTGGATTTTCAGATTCTGACTTTTTCCATCCTGAGGGAATAATAAATCATAATAATAATATAATAAATCCATTTTTTTTTCACGAATAATTCTGATTTTATAGTAATTTTTTTTTTCTCGAGTTTTTGGTATTCAGACTTTAATAAATAACCCCCTTAGTATTTGGGAGGGGGGCATTAGTGCATAAACAAGTTCCTGGCCAAACCATATCAGGGAACATTTGCTCTTTCCAGACTGGCAGCAGCCAAGAAGTTATGTATTTAATTGGCAGAAAATAAAAATAAAATCAGTAAACAAGTTTGCGTGGATTCACTAGTTTCACAACCTCTTCTTCATTGGATAAATTACAGTTCATGCATTCTATAATAAAGCCTCCGACAAACATAGTAAAATTAATGGACAGAACAATACATAAATGGCCTGCACTTTAGGCTGAGCTCTACTGGTTTAATTACTGCTCTATTTCATGATGAAAGCAGCCACCGCACAGATTCATTCCTACTTCTTAAACGCAGCAGTAAATGGTGGCCCTTGTATAGTTAATTTGCCTTGCACATATTGTAAAATACAGGAAGCAGCACGTTTAATGATCTCAAATACTCCGTTTGCTTTGGTATCTTGTAAGTCACTTTAATTTCAATTTAAAATCAGAAATAAATATGGGTAATTAAATACAGATCTTGTTTTATAAGTCACCAGTAAAAGATGAACTTAATGAGAACGAATGTAAAGGCAGCTTTTACCAAACGCAGCAAGAAACCTGTAGCCAACTATACTCATTAAAGCAAAGGGTTATGCTGGTTGGCATGTCCAGAGCCCAAAAAGGGGACTATTTTGAACAAGTATATACATCACATGCAAGTCTTATAAGTTACTTATAGGGCCCCTATGTCTGCAGTCACAGAAGTGGCTCAACCTTGCATGATAACTCATAAGGAAACATTATAGGTTTTGTTATATTTAATGTTATAGCTCACACTTCCACATAGTATTATTTCTATTATTTATTACATTTACACAGTGCTTTTCAGAGACAGCTCACATTAGACCCTTAAGTGGAGGCTCAAGTGGAGCTTACAGTCAACGTACATCCACACAACACACTAGGATCAGTACATCAATCAGGTCAATTAACCTGAACTTATGAGTAAAGAAAAAACCAACAATACATGGTAAAAACAACAGACTTCTTGTATATAGTGTCTAGGTCTGAATTGAACTCAGGACCCTGATGCTGCAAGGCAGAAGTGCTAAGCACTGAATTACCTGCTGCATGTACTTTTGACTGCAACTGGGAAGATTTCCAATGAAAAGCACTGTATCTACTACTGAGTAGTGGTAAATGGAACGTTTTCTATTTGGACCAGTGTTGTCAGTGTAGTACCACAGGGGTCTGTCTTTGGTCCTGACCTGGAGGTGGGTAGTGGAAATACTGTTCCTATTTGTGCAGAACGATAGGTTCTATGCAGGATTCTGCCACTTTTCAGGGATTTGACTAAATTGGAAAACTAGTCAGCAAAACGGGGTTCAATGTTGATATATGCAAGGTTATGGATTAATGTTCTATAAATGTGCACTAAATGGCAGTGTGCTGGGGGGTTTCTGTAATTGAAAAGGATCTAGGGTTTTTTTTTTGTAGATAATAAGTTGTCTAATTCGAGGCAGTGTCATTCTACTAAAGCAAATAAAGTTCTGTCTTGCATAAAAAAGGGCATTAACTCAAGGGATGAAAACATAATTATGCCTCTTTATAGGTCCCTGGTAAGGCCTCATCTGGAGTATGCAGTGCAGTTTTGGTCTCCAGTCCTTAAGAGGGATATAAATGAGCTGGAGAGAGTGCAGAGATGTGCAACTAAATTGGTTAGAGGTGTAAAAGACTTAAATTATGAGGTAGATTGTAAAGGTTGGGGTTGTTTTCTCTGGAAAAAGAACTTGTGAAGGGACATGATTACACTTTACAAGTACATTACAAATAGCAGGGGACCTTTTTACCCATAAAGTGGATCACCGTACCAGAGGCCACCTCTTTAGATTAGAAGAAAAGAACTTTCATTTGAAGCAACGTAGGTGGTTCTTCACAGTCAGGACAGTGAGGTTGCACTGCCGGGTGATGTTGTGATGGCTGATTCTGTTAATGCTTTTAAGAGTTTAAAATTTCTTGGACAGACATAATATCCAAGGCTATTGTGATACTAAACTCTAAAACTAGTATAGATATTGTTATATATAGTTTATCTGAGGGTGTGGAGAGGTCAGTTTATGTATGTATAGAACTTGATGGACTTTGGTCTTTTTTTAACCCAACTTAACTATGTAATATATACTGCAGTGAGAAGTAATTGCCCATTAAGTGTTTACGTTATTTCAGGGTTTTATAGCAACAAATAACACTTCGCTGTAAATCACCTCCAACAAGTTCTGCATGCAGACTTGACCTCACCATTATAGGATGCAGTGATTGGTCGCATTCAATGCTACTACTTTTTGCCAAGCATTTGAGCTTTCAAATTACATTTTCTCTAAGGCGTCAACTACAGCCAACTGCAAAGACCTAAACAAAGTGGCCAATGCATTCATACCAGGGACAGGCACTGACATGACTAAGGTAAGCCTTCTATGTGCTATCATTCAAGACCCCTTTACAACATTTTAAGTTTTGGTAACTAAAGGAAAGGGTTAAATAGCTGGGTAGTAAATGATGATTGTATCCTTTTAGAAGTAGTGAATGCAGAATGAATTTGTCTGACAGCAAATCTCTGCATCTGTACTGATTATAAGTGTGCAATACATCGAATTTTTAACAGTGCACAAAAGAGAAGAAGAAGATAAAATACATTTGTATCATTGCCTTGATATAGGTAATGGAACAGGGTGTCAAGCTGAAATGTCAAGAAAGTCATTAAGACAAATGTCAGAAGATGGTAATAAACAGGATGAGCGAGAGTCGGGAGAATAATGGATCCAACTAACCAGATGAGAGGTTTTCAATATAAGGGTGTCCTGCTAAAGTGTATGCTGGCCTCTGTAGAATATAGAATATATATGGAACATAGAAACGAAGGCCAACATTTTCTTTACACTGAATACAGTCTTTATTCAAAAGATGTAAATAAAATGTTGCCATCCATTACTGTATGCAATTTTAGGAGAAAGGAAAGAAACGGCCTCGCTGTAAGGATGGTAAGAGCAGATCAAGACCGATTGAATATAAACCTAGCTGGGATGAGCATAAAGCATATCCAAAGATAGAAAAGTATAACCATCTTAATTACTATATGCGCAGACATATGTGGTGCACGGTTCAAACAATGCAAACAAAGCAAAGTGGTACAGTCAGTACGTTTCTAATGTTTGTTAGGTTAGACTACATTGCCCAGAAGTTCTGATCCCCTTGTCAATGATGACAAAACCAGGACAATATTATCACACAGGAGAATAAAGACAATATACAGTGGGCTATGAACATACTGTATAACAAGTGTACATTTAATCAGCAGACAGAGAGTGAACATAATTATTTGACCAAGACTAATCAAAACACCCATACAAAAAAAAAACCTCATTGTTTCCTAGTCAGCCGAGGATTTTCATTTTCACATTATTTATACTTCAACTCCAAGAGCTGCAGAAAGAAAAGTCTTATAAAATGTAAACTGCTATTCAAAAACCTTAAAAAGTTTAAAATGATGGAGAAGCTGGTTCTTTCTCACTTAGCAGGAAAATGAATGAAGTCCTCACCTGCAGGTGACATTGTCTCTCTGACCTGCTATGGACCAGTGCTCACTTTATCTGGTGATTCATTTTCAATAACTACAACAGTATTTGTTCTGACATTTTAATTAAAATACGACCACTACCTCATTCTGATGATAAAAGGGGCCGTGTGTTGGGAAAACTAGCTATTCAGTGCCTCAGTGCACCAGTGGGTATGACTTGGATTATGGCTTCTATGAAGGAATCTGCGCAGGCCCGTGCACGATACATCATCTTTTGAGTAACGCAAATTATAGACTGTGGCTAAATAGACAATTTTTTAACTTTCATAAGAACCAGCTGTGTTACAATGTGCTGTGTTCTTACATATAAGCCAGAGCCATTTTGGAGTGTGCACTACCAGACTTCAAATCCACTGTAAGTAAGATAATGTGGAGACATCAAAAAAAGTAATCCAAAATCGAATAAAAAATTTGCAGTAATCCAATGGACACAGAATGTCAGTCGTTGCTGGCGCTGTCAATCAGCACAGGTAAAACCAACGCCTAAATGTGTATAAGTGGCTGTGAGAGTAAATGTAAAATATAAAGGATACAGGACCTTTAACATGAAACATCAATATGTTGTCCAATGGTAGGTCCAGGTGGGTACTCACAGAGCAACTGCTAAAGGTTGCATATCATTTAAATAAAATTGGTGTAGGAATTATAGGAATCATTATTACCATATGTCTTGACATTTTCTCAGATATTTGGAGCAGTGAATAATGCCCAATAGTGTAAAACTTTAATAACTAAATAAGTGCCTTGGGCTACTGGCACTGCACCCTTTATTATTCTATGCTTGCACTGTGCTATGGTTATGCAAAGGGATTAGTGTATGACACTCTAGAGCAGTGATCCCCAACCAGTAACTCATGAGCAACATGTTGCTCACAACCCCTTGGATGTTGCTCCCAGTGGCCACAAAGCAGGTGCTTATTTTTGAATTACAGGCTTGGAAGCAAGTTTTGGTTTCATAAAAACCAGGTGTACTGCCAAACAGAGCTTCAGTGTAGGTTGACAATCCACATAGGGGCTACCAAACGGCCCATCACAGCACTTATTTGGCACCCCAAGAAATTTTTTTCCTGCTAGTGTTGCTCCCCAACTACTTGTACGTCTGAATGTTGCTCAAGGGTTCAAAAAGTTTGGGATCCCTGTTCTAGTGGGAGCAAACATGTGTCCCTTTGTGCTTCAGTATTTGCAAAAACCCATATTAATTGTTCTTTTTACTTAATAGCTACAATGTAGCTATTTACTTCCCCTTGATAGTGAACTTATGCCGGAGATCAGCAGACAGTGTGAATAGTTTAGGTGTTTAAAGGGCACCTACTGTCAAAAAATATCTCCAACCAAAGGTGCAGGTTGTGGGTAACAGCAGCTTTTTAAAAAAAAAATTGCGACCACCAGTGATAGGACACTAACACCAGGAAGGAGCTCCCAGTGTGAGCGGCCATTTTGATCATGCACATAACTCGCTTATGATTAACGTGCATGCTCATTATTATAGGTTGTGGCATTTGCTCATTATGCGCATGCGTGTGCCCCAAGATGGCCGCCCACAGGGGGAGCTCCCTCCTTGTGCGGTTTGCCTAGCGCTGGGGGGGGGATTAAAAATAAAAACATAATATTTTTTGGCAACAAGTGCCATTTAACCTTTGCACAGTAGAGAATACATTTCTATTCTTTTTCCCATTTACAGCATTAAGGAAACCCCACAGTCTGGAAATCAGATCTAGGAATTTACATTGATCATATTCTCACCTTTCTCTGTGCTCAGAGTAAATAATTGTTGTACAACTGGTTCCAGATCTTCTTTGGCTGTTGCTTTTGTGGATGAACATGTAAGATGGACAAGGTCTGCAATTACAAAATGTAATCTGAATTAAAACGGGAATTGTTTTCAATCAGTTTTGACCTTAAATGAATGATCCCCAATAACAAGAACATTTCTCAGCACTAGAAACCTGAAGCTGGGTAGGTAAGTGGTCATTGGGGGAATGGTTCCACCATTTTTGGATTAATCTAGTTTGATTGCTCCGTGGAATGCAGATAGTTAACACTACCATGGAAGCACGTCATCTATGTATTTACATTAAAGCAATGGGGGGTTTCAAAGAAATCTATATCAAAAAATAAATTAAAAGGATTTAAAATATATTAGAGCCATTGAGACAACACTATATATTACATATGTAAAAGCTTCCTGCCTTTGCTTCATGAAAGGTTCCTAATTAGCTACACTAAATTACAATAACTGTCGTTTATAAAAAGTTAGACTGAAAGTCTATCCCCAGTAGTAACATGGGTTCATATTTATTTTCATAAAACGATGGTCAACAAATATAAATGGCATTTAAGTTTTACAAAGGAATTTTCTGCCAGAGAATTTGCTAGTTCTCCGCTAGTAATCAAAGGCCATTCTCCAGCTCAAAAGACTTAAGTACACAACTTCCAAAACTTTTAATGAACTGTATCTTTCTTTATTGCGAGAGATCAAAGTCTTAACAATGTACAATCTCCTTTTCATGCTCATTAATAATTAGTCTCATCTGGATCAGTGTGGTAATCTGAGAAAGCTTCCATACAGTAGGACCTGTGTATTCTGCAACTTGACAATCATCCCATTCACTGACACATACCACAGAGCAATCCTCCAATGGGGTGTTCCATAGCAGAAAAAAAAAGTGAACTGTAACAGCTATCTAACTGCAACTGGTAGGGTTGACTTCATACACCCTGTTTCACTGTTTTCAAAAATATCAGTTATATATAAAAAAAACCAAAAAAACAAAATAACATATTAACATTAAAATATTGCAGTCTCCAATTATGATTGGTGCTTAGTGATGTAATCTGTGCCACCTGACTCACTGAAACTTGTGTATTATAAAACATAGTGGGGGTCATTTATAAATTTCGCGCAGCGCATATTTATTTGCAAATGGTTGTATTGCCCATGTTTTTTTCCTGAACGCTAATATATTGCACTGCTCTGCCCATCTTCCCGGTTTTTGAGAATTCGCATTGTAAATAAATCTTCGCAAATGGTGCACAAATGAGACGGGAGTTTGCGCAAGTGCACCCAATGAGCGAGGTGGTTGTGCGTGAAAATAGCGTAGACAGTAACTTGAATTCACACTTTGCAAAAGTGTTTTGCTAATATTTTCTCCGCCACCAAAGTTATGGCGTAATTCAGTTGCAGAGTGTGCGCATATATTTTCGCAATGTGCGTTTTTTTTACATATTTAAAAAGCTCTTATACCTCCCTGGTTGCCTCCACTGGACACCTGTGGGCCACCCGCATAGTGAGGACCAGTGGCCCACAGGTGTCCAGTGGAGCCCAAATTCTGAGAGATTTGTGGGTATTCTGCAGGTACCTGACCTGCTGCAGGATTCTGACTTAAGGTATTGAGATCCAAATGACAGCAAGATCCCTCATACGGAAAATCTCGAGCATCCTGGATAACACTTCCCAAACCTGTACAACACATCTTCTGGTCCCCATATTACCTTGGGACAAGTACAGCAGATTTGGTGTTGGGGTTTAACATGAATGACTGAAAATAAACATTTTCAACCAGTTTAACCCAATAAAAAGTTATAGCCTATAACACAATAGTTGAAGCTAGTGTTTTTTAATTTCATAGAGAATTACACAAGAAGAGCCAATGCAGTAAATGTCCACATTATAATAGAAAATTTGCTAGTGACGTCACCAATTTTATGCCCCAATTTTGAACACCGCAGCAAACATTTTCATATTTTTGCAAATTACCCAACAGAGAAAAGCACATTAAAGAAAAGCATTAAGGTAGGATAATTGAATTAAAATAGGTTTTATAGATTTTTGCTCCACTCGGTTATAAAATAATAAAGGCTCTCATCATTTAATTTTGCTATGGCTTTTTCAACTATGGTTCCAGCGTATGATGGAGTCATAAAAGCTCATCAGTGTACATTCTGATTAAGTCTGATTTACTTAGGTACAGGTGCATTAGTTACAGTGGTTGCCAACACTTGTCTTCGAGTAATGCTCCCAGGAGGAAGAGTGATGAGGCTAGTCTATGATTCCATCATTAGAGCCTCAATTTTTAGGGCAAGTGAAGGAGTTTGGTTCCACTCAGATGGCAATACCGATTATGTGCCTGTCATTTATGCAGAGTGATCAAAAGCAAGATGTATTTGTATATTTATTTTAAGCAATTGTTTGAAGGGGAAATCACTCACTCAGATCTCATTTGCGACTAATGAAGTAAAAATACAAGGTACGATTTATGAAACATAGATTGCTGCAGAAATTGAGCTGGACAGAAAATGTACTCTTGGCTGAATACTTTACAAAAACAAAGAATGAAGAGGAGGGCACTGTCCATGACTGATGACTTGAGAAAGACTTACTGGAAGCTTGATATTAATCCCTTATTGTCCATGCAGAAGAAAGGCACCATTATCATCACATTGGTAATCATTTGTACACTACAAAATGGATAAACGTTTGCTATATGAAATAAAACAATATTGTACAAACCAATCTTTTTATCATTGCCAAGACTTCAAAACCTACTACAGACCATATATCGGTAACTGCAGTGGGAAAACTTCTGCTTCATAACATCATATTCAAGAGATAAAAATAAAACTTGCTTTTTTTTTGTAATAGGTGAATATAAGATCATCATTGTGTAGGGATTAAAGGGCCATTATATATATATATATATATATATATATATATATATATATATATATATATATATATATATATATATATATATATATATATATATATATATATATAATATATATAATTTTTTTTTTTTGTGGTGACAAAATGTTATGGTATCTTTGTACCATGAGAAACAGTCTTTCCTTTTGCTACAATCCTTGCATTACTGGCTTGAGGTACGCTGTCCAGGCATTAGATTGTATCAGGTAATGCCCCCAGTCTCAACCCTCGCAGGTGTCCGATAAGAAAGCCCACACTACAGGGGGCTAAGGGAGGGAGATCAACTCAGGAAAATAAAAGCTAGAGCAGATGTTCGTTAACTATGTGGCTGCCCCACCTAAAGGGGTCTCAAGCAGTGAATTGGGAAAACAGCAAGAGAATTAGACACTGGGAATATTTATTCCATTACTTAGCCATGAATTGGTATATGGCTAGACACTTTGCCCTCCTCCTCTGCTATAACTATGAGCATAATCCTTCTCCTATTTACCCAGACCACACATAACAGCTCTGTGCCAAGTTGTGCCACTGGGTAGTAATCAAGAGAAAACAAACAGTCTGAGTTTTTCCTTATGCACGCCGTTATAAGTAATACCATGTCCCCTGGCATACGACAAAAATAAGCAGACTTATTAATTTGGGGCTTCTCTAAACTGCTCATTGGTGAGCCCCAACAACCATATTACTAGGGATGCACCGAATCCAGGATTCGGTTCGGGATTCGGCAAGGATTCGGCCTTTTTCAGCAGGATTCGGATTCGGCCGAATCCTTCTGCCCGGCCGAACCGAATCCGAATCCTAATTTGCATATGCAAATAAGGGGCAGGGAGGGAAATCGCGTGACTTTTTGTCACAAAACAAGGAAGTAAAAAATATTTTCCCCTTTCAACCCCTAATTTGCATATGCAAATTAGGGTTCGGATTCGGTTCGGTATTCGGCCGAATCTTTCACAAAGGATTCGGGGGTTCGACCGAATACAAAATAGTGGATTCGGTGCATCCCTACATATTACAACCCGAGTCTGTGGATTAAAGCAATGGCTGACTTCCAGGAGATCACGCCACTCAATAGTTATGGTAAGCCACTTATTTCTATAAATGCAGAGACCCCTTTCTCTGCTTTCTCTGCTTTATTTTCAAATATAACACATAAGACTAAAAGGTAGCGAGTATTGTGCTGAATTAAAGGCACCTTATAAGGCTCTGTACTTTAATGAACAGTTGTTGATGGCTGCACGTCTTGTGTTGTTCACTCTCTTTCATAGCTATTCAGCACATTTGGGGCATGCTCTTTTGAGAGTGGTAAACTCAATGACAGCATAATGTCAAGGCATTTTATAATGATGCAAAATTCCTGCCTCATCGCTAAATTCTGCCAGAAAGTTTGCTTTATCAATGTATGCTTTCTTTGGGTTCTTATTATATTTGAGGGGTAACGTTTATTGACTACAGATATCAAGATACAGATGGAGCCATTGGGATTTCACATTTTGTTGCACAGTGTCCAGACACCATCTTTTTTTTTGTGCGACAAAATGTGAAATCCCGATGGCTTCATCTGCTGCCTCTTATGCAAATACAGAAAACGTTGGTGGTAAAGCAATGAGACAAAGAAAGTAGAAGCCAGAAAAAAAACATCTAATCTACCCTATGGTTCTATCGATAATAAACACCCCAAGTCCTTTTCTACAGCAAAAGGATACATGCAGCTGACGTCAATGACTCTTGCAGCAGGGCAAAGAAACTGCCAAAATATTACTGCCTAAGGTTCCTAAATTTCTGTTTTAAGCTACAAATTATAATGTAAAATGCTTGACTAGTCTACATTACGGTTTGTTTTTTTGATCCACACATGGAACAAGGATAAAAAGGATATCCAATACAAAGTATCTGTTTAACGCACTGGCGAAAAGCTGCAATTACACTCACAACTACTTAAGTGAAATCTGAAGAAATGGTGTCTAAATACGTTCTGACATACACATGTATGGCTGCACATTACGGAAATGTTTAAATGTTTTACTGCCTTAGCCTACAGCACAAATCTTAGAAAGGAGAGAGCAATTAAGAATCACACAATGAACAACAATCACTTTTTTGCATTGTCCTGTTTGAGCAAATTGCAGCGTTACTTACAAAGATTGTGGCCTCGGAGCAATCCAGTCTAAGTATTACAGAAACTTTCTTTGATCGCTGATAGCATGTGACACCTAACGGAACGCTGAATGTCAGATCTATAAAGGGACGTAACTGGCTCATGACTACACTTCATAGGAAACAAAAACTATTTGAGTTTTTTTCTTCTTGTTTGGCTTATGATTTTATTTGTAATGAATTTAAGCCATAAAGGTTCTGAGGCAATGTAATAAAAAGCAGAAAAGTGGGAAACAGGGAGCAATAATTAAAGACTCCTGAAAATCACTTACAGACATCCTGCCTTGAATGTAATAGTTGAGATGAAAATAAGACCCTTTTGTTTCCTGCGATTATGGTTTTAGAAGCATTTTATTCAAAACTATCCCCAAAGAGTTGTACGGCAGCCCAAAGAAAGATCAATGATAAATATAATGCTGTGAATTGTATGCCTGGCTTACTTAACACATTGCTATTAAAGATAATATTCCCAAGTGTTCTTATGGAAATTACAGGCCAGTAATGTTTTGAGGACATATGAGAGAAGGAACCTCCAAATGGTGGGTCCTCTGCTGGGAATAATCTACATTCCACACAATTCTCCAGCATCAAGCAGATTCAGTGTCGGACTGGCCCACCGGGATACCAGGAAAAGTCCCGGTGGGCCCATGTGTAAGTGGCCCTCATGCTGCTAGACATCTGACCTATTTCATGGCCATTATTTCAATAGAACAAAGTGGCTAAATACATGGAATAATAGATTATAGTATGAAAAGAAAATAGACCTGGAGAATAGAGGTTGAGTAATAAGAGGAAGATTAATAGCAGTGAGAGTGTGCCCCTGGTCTAAGATTACTTGGTGGGCCCCTGGTCAAAGGTTTTTGGATGGGCCCCTGTTGTCCCAGTCCGACACTGAGCAGATTGGAATTGTATTAGTGTCTAGAATTAATACAAAACTTGACACAATTTCCAGTTAATATTTTACGTCTGATTTACTGAGTAGACAAACTAAAACGTAATATGGTATGTTTAAAAGAGATCTCAAACCTCTACAAATTTTTCCTGGAACTGTACAGATAAAAGGTTTTATGTTACTCTCCCACATTGTGTTTTCTGTATGAAAATCTAATTAAGTTGTGGGGAATATTATAGATGTTCTCGCCTTCTTCCTCAAAAGGTAAACAATGGCATGTATTGCAAATTACTACACCGTGTTTCGGAACGCAAAAGGGAAACAGATCAAAGTTATAGGCACTAATGATTTCACGCTACAGGAATTCACTAAATATGTACCATAAGTAAATACATGTACAGCTCAGCTAAAATCATGTGTGACAGCCTACTCCCCTGGAATATGTAGTACATTTTATATATTTAATAAAATATTTCCTTCTTACAATTAAGGAGTTGATTTAAGAATGCTCAAGTCTTCTCGAGAGTTCCTAAATTGTCGTGTGGTTTCCTCATTCAAATAACTCAGCTATCTGCTGATCGTTTTTCCCCTAAGGTTTTTTTTAAAAAAAATTTAAAAGCTTGGCAGCGAAAACCTATATATATATATATATATATATATATATATATATATATATATATATATATATATATATATATATATATATATATATATATATATATATATATAGTGGTCCCACCTATATATTATGCATAATACATTTCCCTGATTTTACATTTTCTTGGATTTTACACCATTTTTTTCAGGTCCCCTAAAAAAACATAAAATGGGGGTTCTACTGTATATATAAAGCTGTATGAACTTTGTTTCACAAAAAGGCTAAGGTCACATATTCTATTATTGGCTTGTAAGCTTTCATTAGTGTACTCTAGTTTAGTTCATGGTCAGGGACTGACTGCATGGGAGTGATGTAGATTAACTAACATACGACAAAAAGTGCAAACCTTAAACATGCAACAGCACTGCCCAAAGCAAGTGTAATCTGTGTCACATTTCGAGTAGTGGTGCCCCAAGGCTGCACATGCCTCCTACCACTGCATGGTCCTAGCGCCGGGTGCATGTGCACAAGTGATGTGGCTGGGCAGCATGACGCGGGATGCGGCTGGGCGGTATGCCGCCCCTAAATTTTTGCCGCCCTAGGCCCGGCCCTTTGTGACCTCGCGAGAAATCCCGGCCTGAGCCCTTTATTTCCTGAACTGTAGGACTTTTGGTTACCCAGGGGTGACGTAAAAGAATCAGGTGGTGTATTTATGAAACAGTTTGCAAAGCTCAAGGGGCTGCCTCAGGCCTCGCACCTGTCCATAACACAGTCTAACATTCTTTAATAACTGTGAGAAGTACAGGGGGAGATCTCCCAAGAAGAGAAACTCCCAAGCATGTAAAGGTCACAAACACACAACACCAAGGCCTGGGTAGCCAGAAATAACTGAAGAAATCTTATGGAAATAGTGGTCTTGGTAACCACAAAAGGGGATTGCTAAAAATGATATCTGAACGTATGTGGAACTGCAATTAAGTATTGCAAAATTGTTGGAAGAGCAGAACATAATATAAATATCCACATTCTCTACCTAAATTATCATTTTAATATTACCGTTTGTGTGGCAATAATAAGGCAGTCATCGACAGCAACCTTACGACCTGAGTGGCAAGTGTTTTAAAGGAATAACAATATAATGTATTGCTGTCCTGCACTGGTAAAACTGGTGTTTGCTTCAGAAACACAACTATGATTTATATAAACAAGTTGCTGTGAAGCCATGGGGGAAGCCACACAAACACAGGATACACAGATAAGCTCACTAGATTCCCATTGTATACTACAGAGTTTATCTGTTACCTGCTTTGCAACCTGCACCTTTTCTCTTTTTTCAGCTTTGAATGGCAGCCCCCATGACTATATAAACTATAGTTAATATAAACTATAGAAGAGTTTCTGAAGCAAGCACACCAGCTTTACCCGTGCAGAACACCAGTACATTATTTTAATTAAAATAAAATACTTTCTTTTTTTGGTATTACTGTTTCTTTAATGGCTGTAGCTGTTTTTAAACTGTATCCTAATTTGCAAACAGCTACAAAAAAATCTATATTATTTCACTGACTCAGTCTTGCTAGATCCAGTTCACAATGTGTATATGTTTTCAAAATATCAACATACTGTATACATTCTAGGAGGTTTTTAGGTTGTTCTTACATGTGTTTTTCATGCAAGTCATTGTTGATGAGCAGAGTTCAGTTAAGTAGACTGCATTTTGTCCGTCTGCTGGTGGGAATGTCAAAACTGAAATCTATAATATAAAAGTGAGGTACATTAGCAAATGATTTTCTACACAAACAACTATACTTCTCAAAGTATACCTAGCTTTACTTTCTGTTGTATAATATAGAAGTGTCTAATTAAATGCATAATATACAAAAGTCTAATCAACATATTATAAATACAGAAGTGCATAAGATATAACTTAATTATCAAAGGGGAAGGATGTCTTCATCGTGTCTCTCTTAATAATAATAATAATAATAATAATAATAATAAAGGCAGCAGAAGACATGTACTTTAAGTAGGGAATGGCTGAAGAGGTAAAGGGAGTGGACAGCCCCACAATACATGCCCAAGCAGAAGCAGTAGCCAGTAGAATTTCATTATGAAATTTAAGCAGGGGTTTCCTGATAATACCAATATGAGTTTTAAGGTAATTCAAGTAATCTAAAGCCTTCCATGGTAATTGCACTGCTTGGGATTTAGTCACTGTGGGTCTGTGGGTGAGATTTTATAACAGAAACCATTACGGAGGTTGCAATGCATATGAATAAACATATACCCTTTATATGAGCAGCATTATAATAAATCTAGCAGGGCTTATCATATGGCCTGAAACAAGAGCTGCAATCTGCCCAACAACCTCAGACAAATATTTCCATAATTATCACAAATGAGTAATTCCAGAGTCCTCAATACATTTAATCCAGGTTGAGCCTATGTACCAAATGGAAGTAGAGCTTTGATAAATGTGCTTTGACCTGTGATTGACCCGTCATTATATTAAATGGCTACATTAAGACTTACATATAATGAATTGTAATACTATCACTAAAGATCACTATCACTTGCTGAGCAACTCTCTTTTTTTACCTCTTGGTTTGATTCCGAGTTCAGTATAGAACAGTCTGTAATAAGGACTGCTCGGGAGATTTGTCTGTAGAAATAAAAAGAGAAAAAGGGTAGTCTCTAGAGAAAATAATCATAAAAGAAATAAGGGAAAAACAAAGAAGATAAATGTGCAGGTATGGGATTCCTATTTAAGCAAAAAAACAAGTCTTATTAAGACAGATTTGAAATAATAAATAAACTTTGCACTTGATTATAACTAAGCTAGCATAAATCAATGCCATGTCCCCAGCATTTCAGATAACTCGTCCCATATACAGGAATATCTGTGTTGTTTGGAATATTTGGAATATGGGCTTTTTCTGTAATGTTGAGCACCTTGCGTTAAGGATACTAAAAATAATTTTAAACAAATCGATTTTGCCAATAATAGGATTCATGCTAGCTTTATTAACATATATACTGTCTTATTATTACAGCAAAAAAGCAGATCAGTCAAAAATGAACAATTAAATATGGCACTATGGGAAAAGGGGTTTCTGTATTTTGGAACTTCCTTAGTAACAGGTTTCTGAAAAAGAAAAATTCCATACCTGCAACTAGATCAATTCGAGCTATTCAAGTTTATATCCCCCGATTGAATTCATTCAAGTTTTTTACATTCGAGTTTTTTCATAAATAAGCAAACATTTGAGTTGTGAGTTTATTCTTGGTAGAAAAAAACCTCACAAACTCGACCTTTGATAAATAACCCCCTTAAGGTATGGTGGTCCAAATTTCAGAAAGATCCCTTAAGAAATCAAATTAATATTCTGCAAAAGTGTATCATGTGCAGAAGCTGGTGTTGCAGACTTACACGTTTCTGATTCACCAATATATTAACACAATCCATCTAAGTATGCATTAAAGGAGTTGTTCACATTTATATTAACTTTTAGTGTGATGTAGAGAGTGATATTCTGAGACAATTTGCAATGGGTTTTAATTTTTTATTATTTGTGGTTTTTGAGTTATTTGGCTTTTTATTCAGCAGGTCTCCAGTTTGCAATTTCGGCTATCTGGATCCAAATAATCCTAGCAACCATGCATTGCTTTAAATGAGAGACTGCAATATGAATAAGAAGGGGCCTGAATAGAAAGATGAGTAATAAAAAGTAACAATAACAATACATTTGTAGCCTTACAGAGCTTTTGATTTTAGACGGGGTCAGTGACCACCATTTGAAAGCTGGAGTCAGAAGAAGAAGGCAATTAATTCAAAAACTATAAAAAAATAAATAATGAAGGCCAATTGAAAAGTTGCTTAGAAATGGTCATACTATAACCTACTAAACGTTAACTTGAAGGTGAACCACCCCTTTAAAGGGGTAATGGAATAAACAATTGCAATATCTGCAGCAGGTCAAGAAACCCATTGCAACCACCAGCAGCTAGCAATTACTGGTCACCTAAAAATATCTGAATGGTTGCCATGGACTGCTAGGACTGTTTCAGATTAAGTAAGCATCCATTAAAACTGACTCCAGGACTTACTTGTATGATACATTTGCACAGATCTGCTCAGGAAGGTAGCTATCCTCCACAACCAGGTATTTGCAGTCTACTCGTTTACCTCTGTGGTCAATGACCGCTTTACATCTGCAATAACACAACAAACGATATGCACATTTAAACACACACAAAAATGGGAAGTTGGTATTAAATTAGACAGGTAAACATAGCAAAATTATTTAAACTAATTTAATTAAGTCCTGTTGTAACAACAAATGTCCTACATTGGCAGTACAACTTTAGTATATTATGGGACAAAAATGAACTGAAACTTTTTAAAGAAAACTACTTTATGCAAGGGGTCTACGCTACATTTACATGTCATGACCCCAATGGTGTTTAGGACCACAGATTGAAATTTTAAATTGGTTGCTACTAACATCTACTGTATGTTTGGATGATAATGTCATGATAACAAAGCAGTGGAGACCTCAGGCTGGTTAGAGCCATTTTATTTCAGATGGTTGCTTTACACAAATCAGCTATCTGAATATACGTACTTTAGTTAACTATCATGTCTGAATAATGTTAGCCAAGATTAATACAGATCTTACTCTGATGGTCCTCAACATCAGATTGAAGTTGTCAGAAAGACACAGTCAAAAGAACCACTGCAAACATTTGTTAATGTCTGCCAGGCTAGAACTTGCTTGAAGGCAATACCTAAGGTGGTTGGACTTATTTAAAACTGCAGTCATAGTGGAAGACGTTTGCAACAGTAGTTGAGTGGTTATCCTACCAAAAATGTCTCGCAATAAAAAAGCCTAGAATTTCATCTAGAGATCCGGCATTCCCAATCCCACTGACCAAGGCCAATCCATGAGTTTGTCCTAAGGCTTATACATTATTGTTGCATTATCTCCAATCTCTTTTTTAATTTTTGGTGAACACGGGCTTAGCTACCACAAATACACATTGTACTTGTCTCCATATTCAGGACAAACCTTTATAATATTTAGAGCCCTGAAAATAGCAAATCAATGAAGTGCAAAGTCCCAGTATTAATGGCAACAAATAAATCATAATCAATTACTCATAATGCATTATCAGATATAATAATTTAAAACCAGGGGGCCATAAGGGTTACGATTTATTCCATAGCAAGTTGAGCATTAGTACGGGAAAACCCAAGAACAGGAATCAACTGAAGCATATAAACTAAATCCAGCAATATTTACAACAAAGAACCCAAATACAGCACTTAGAGGCACTGAATTCCACAAAAGTTTAGCAAACGTTGAACTTGGCAGAGTTTTAACGTTACAAAATACGCGGCTAGCATAGTGAGTTAAAACTAGATTGTCACCTTGTACTGCAACAGCTGAAGTATTAATTTCTAAAGTAACCATTACATGCTGCTGTGTCACAGACATATTGCTGTCATTTTACATTGCATTTCCATATAAATTAGATGCTAATATCAATCCCCGGTAATATTCCCATCAATTTCCAATGAAGTTCAATCAACTCTTTTCCCCTCTTTCTTTATTAATGAATCTGCCCTTTGATATTTTTTTTTTATATTCAGAGCAAATCGGTAAATGGTGGATGTGTTTCAGCAGTACACATTATATTTATTTCTGAAGGGTTACATTAAATAATATACAATCCTAATTTTCTGTTTATAATGGGAATGGGCACTTTACGTACTCCGTTGACCACATTTACTACAGTTAAAACAGGCAACTAAGATAAGATTCAACTACCAGTATCTATGATATCACACGTTCATCTTGCCCTTGATGCAGGTATAGCAAAAATAAATAAATAAAATAGTAGGGGTACAACGAATGCCTAATACACTGTCAATTTATTAGGACTCTTTTAACACATGGGTGTTTGGTCCTGTGTTCACGTGTGATGGAGCTTTCATGTGTTCATCACAAGGGAACACAGAAGTAAAGGCACCTCATTCCTTTCAATAACGTTGTACTTATTGTGGCGCAGGTAAGTGCGAACAAGTTCTGTTCCATCTGCGTTCAGCACTTGCCTGTGCCACAAGGAGTACAATGTGATAGGAAATACAGGCCTGAGGAGGCGAATGGAGGAAAAAAGGACCGAACTGCCAATTTTCTCTACAGCTCTGCACTGCCAGGTCACCAGATTTCTTTTTAAGTAGAAGTGGACATGGGAAATGCAAAAATGCAGTGATTTTGGTCACTGGATTAGCAGATGCAAATGTTTTGGGCTTTTCTTGGACTTACAAAGCATACTGAAATTGTCATACACAAATTACAATGTCTAAAGAGGAAATATACGCCTATGCTCACCATGAGGAAAAAACTGCTTATTTTGGGAGTTAGTTTAGAGAGACATGGTGAGCTCTATATAAAAAAGATCCTTTCTACCACCAGTTGTTGCGTGTGTTTTACAAATAAAGGACAATTCATTATACCGGGTTTAAATTAGTATGATGTAGAGTGTGATATTCTGAGACAATTTGCAATGGTTTTCATGTTTTATTACTTGTGCTTTTTGAGTTGTTTAGCTTTTTATTCAGCAGCTCTCCAGTTTGCAGTTTCAGCAGTCTGGTTGACTGGGTCCATATTACCCTAGCAACCATGCACTGGTTTGAATAAGAGACTGGAATATGAATAGGAGAGGGGCTGAATAGAAAGATGAGGGAAAGGAAGTAGCAATAACAATACATTTGCAGCTTTACAGAGCATTTGTTTATTGGATGGGGTCAGTTACTCCCATTTGAGGCCTGGGAAGAATCAGAAAATATAAAAAACGATAAAAAAGAAATAATCAAGACCGATTGAAAAATTGCTTAAAATGAGCCATTCTATACCATACTTTAAATTAACTTAAAGGTGAACCACCTCTTTAACTTGAAAAGGGCAAATTGATAAACTGACTTCTGCTCCTCTTACAACTGACCTGAAGAATCAATGACGAGGGATTCAATTTTAAATAAAGATATTTACAGTTCTGAATTTTTTTTAATCCTTCTGTGTTATTTAATGGAGAATTCAAAGTGGGGAGAGGTCCATTTGCTAGTAAATCGGTAGGTCAGGTTTTAATGAAATAAAAAGACTTTATTAGGACATACAAGAAGCCTGTAATGGACCAGTAGTATAAACAAATCACAAGGTTTCCTATTCAGATACATATGATTTACTCTGCACAGGTACATAGAGAAAGAGAGAGTGTGTGTCCTCAGAACAAATTAATTAAAACAATTAGCTTGTTTGTAGGTAATGATTGAACAGAATAAATTATTACAATTAAAAAAATATATTTCAGTTTGTGAAGATCCCTAAATATAAAATATAATACATTTTCAGTGTATGCTGAACACAACTATTTATTGCCCACTGGCATTATTCATTAGTATGATTCTATCCTCAGGTTTAACATATGCAACAACCCTATACTTGTATTTTAAGAGCTAGACTAGACAACTAGAAATAACTAGATATAAAATGCAGCTATTGCATATTAGTAAGGTTTGTTAAAGGGTGAAGAATAACACACCTATATGTGCCGTCTTTACCAGGTCTTTGTCATCTGATCCTGTGTTGGGACAATGAATCAAGCGCAGCCCTCCATTGACCTTCTTTCAAAGTGTCTAGATAAAAGGATGAAAAGTAGAATCCATCTCCTTATAGCGCCATGAGTTATAAATGTACTTTATAGGCCTCATTATCCAAACTAATGGACTAAGGGCAGCATCCTTGAAATGGACTTGCCTGCACTGACAAACCTTCTCAGCAGTATTTCAGCACAAATATGTAAATTTATAATAGTTTGGAAACGTAAATTTATTGTATTTTCAAATTAAGTTTGAGGGACATAATTTTGGGGAGGGTTGTTTTCCAAAGTGACTGTGGCAAAATAAAATGGAGCAGTGTTTTATATTTTATCCGATAATTTAGCATCTATGCTGCGTCTGATTAAAAGTGCTGCCGAAGTTTTTATTACTGGTTAACGTGTAAGCAATTAAAGAACTTCCATGGCTTACAGCTTCTATAACTTAAATGCACAAGTTTTAGTCTGAAGGCAAAATAGATTACACTTACTGCTAAAAGGGAAAATATACCCCAATTTTTGAAATGAACTCATTTAGTTGGGCTTATGTAGAAAATGTACATAAACACAGTCTGAACTCCCAGAAATAAATATTAATATTATTTTTTTTTTTTACATAGACATACCTGATTACAAAGATTGAAAGGAAACCATAACATTCTGTCTCTGAATCGGAGGAATCATTTCCGAACAATTTTAGGCTCACAGGGGTTTATTTATCAACACTTGGAAAATGTGCACCTGGTCAGTAACCCATACAAGCCAACCAAATTTTTGTATTCATTGTTTAACCTTTACCTAGCTGAAAAGAACTAATCACTAATTCGTTGTTATGGGTTACTGCCCAGGTGCAAATGTGCTCATTGTTGATAAATGAGTCCTAGAATGTCATCCAACCAAAACTCAGGCTTTTCCAATATGAAGTGATGGATTCTCTAAAGTGGGCTGTACAGGTATGGGACCTGTTATCCAGAATGCTCAGGACCTGAGGTTTTCCAGATAATTCATACCTTAAAGTGATACTGTCACTAAAAAACGACTTTTTAAAATATGAATGTACAAATGTGGCAGCCCCCTCATAGGTCTTCGGTAATCTGAGACCGGCAAAGCGGCGCATTCGAAGCTGGAGCAATTTCCCAGTTCTCGACAACTGCGCATGCACCGAAATAGACGGAAATTGCCGAAGCGCCGGAAGTAGACAGGAAGACCCGAAGATGGCTGACGTGAACTGCAATACCTGAATCGAGGGGTAAGTAAAAAGTTAGGGGCATTTCCCCGGGTTAGTAGCTAGGCTGGAGAGGGAGGAGGGATCTACGTAGGGTAAGGTTTTTTTAGTTAAGGGTCCTTTAAGTCTACTAGAAAATCCTTTAAATATTAAATAAACCCAATAGGGTGGTTTTGCTTCTAATAAGGATTGATTATGTTAGTTGGGATCAAGTACAAGCTACTGTTTTATTATTACAGAGAAAAAGGAAATGTGGACAGCTGCAACTGCCTCAGAACATAACTGTCTATACTGCATATTACTAAATGTTAATTTAACTGTGAACTCCATTCTTTAAGATTGTTGTACTTTTTTGTATGTTCTCTCCAACTTATCAGTTAGTATAGTCTATAAATCTAGCAACCAGACAGTATTATGAATAAGCAAAGAAAAGCTAGTTATTTAATAAACAATATAAGATTCTGGCCTTACAATGACATTTCTGGGTATGAGAACGGCTGACCTCACAACTCATTAGCATTTAAATTCCAGATTGATAAAAGGCAGAAAAGAAAGAGAAAGAAATTGAATGAAAAATCAAATCTAAGGACTGGTTCTTATGGGATTCATATTATGGACAACTACACAATCACATCTGAAGCAACTTGGACCATGATACCGCGTACAGGGAACATAGGTGACACGAATGGGGTACTAACCCAGGTGCAGCAAACTCAATATTAAAAATGCAGAATTCATTGTAAGTGCCATACTGCCCAAGAGTGGAAACACACATGCTAACACCACCTGTTTTCTGTCCCAGGTCCTATATTTTCCTATATGCAATGCCATCATTACATGAACACGCTAATTTTCTGATGTTAAATTGATTCACATTGTACCTCTTTTTACGTACTGACATCGTTTTTTTAATTTGTTTTTTGAAAACTATTCAAAATATAGTTCTGAAAAAAAATCTATCTTGCGCAGATTGCTTTCTTTTTCAAGACACTAAAAGGCAGTTTTAAGGTGAACCTCCCCTTTAACCAATATGCACTTAAAGTCTCATCTATTGGTAACTGTCAGGAGCATAAATACTGATTCCTTTTTATTTAAACATTACTTTTCTATGCTACTTTATATCATATTGATGAATTTCCTATAGACTACAGATATGAATTTCATTATTTTTGGGATGAGCTTTCTATTCATTAGGGTGTTATAGCTAAGCACTGACACTCAATTATTACACCCTAAAGCAGGGGACCCCAACCTTTTTTACTCGTGAGCCACATTTAAATGTAAAGAGTTGGAGAGCAACACAAGCACGAGAAAGTCCATGGGGATGTCAAATAAGGCCTGTGATTGGCTGTTTGGTAGCCCTATATGAACTGGCAGCCTACAGCAGAGTCTGCGTGCCAGTACACCTGGTTTTTATACAACCAAGACATGCCTCCAAGCCTGGCATTCAAAAATAATCTGCTTTGAGGCCACTGGGTGCAACATCCAAGGGGTTGGAGAGCAACATGTTGCTCACGAGCTACTGTTTGGGGACCACTGCCCTAAAGGCATCAATTCTAAAGACTTATCAGGTTTTTCAAAGCAGGATTCTTTGTTTTAAAATACTTTCCTGTTAGTGCGAAAATTTAAACTGTAAGAAATCCCTCATCAATACCCATTTTAAATTATAATACAGTCATATGAAAAAGTTTAGGAACCCCTCTCAGCCTGCATAATAATTTACTCCACGTTGTACAACAGTGGTATGCTTTCATTTCCCAGGAACATCTGAGTATTGGAGTATTGGGGTGTTGGGGTGTTTTCGGAACAAAGATTTTTAGTGAAGCAGTATTCAGTTGTATGAAATTAAATCAAATGTAAAAAACTGGCTGTGCAAAAATGTGGGTACCCTTGTAATTGTGTTCATTTGAATGCATGTAACTGCTCAATACTGTTTACTGGCACCACCAAATTGGTTGGATTAGCTTGTTAAGCCTTGAACTTCATAGCCAAGTGTGTCCAATTATGAGAAAATGTATTTAAGGTGGCCAATTGCATGCTGTGCTTCTGTTTGACTCTCCTCTGAAGAGTAACAGCATGGGATCCTCAAAGCAACTCTCGAAAGATCTGAAAACAAAGATTGTTCAGTATCATGGTTTAGGAAAAGGCTACAAAAATCTCAGAGGTTTAAATTGTCAGTTTCAACTTTAGGGAATGTAATCAGGAAATGGAAGGTCACGGGCACAGTTGCTGTAAAACCCAGGTCTGGCAAGCCAAAAAAATACAGGAGCGCCATATGTGGAGGATTGGGAGAATGGTTACAGACAACCCAAAGATCACCTCCAAAGACCTGCAAGAACATCTTCCTGCAGATGGTGTATCTGTACATCGTTCTGCAATTTAGTGCACAAATAGAGTCACTTGTTGTATGCAAAAGCTCATTTAGACAAGCCACAGTCATTTTAAAACAAAGTGCTTTGGACTGATGAGACAAAAAATTTAGTTATTTGGTCATAATAAAAACTGTTTTGCGTGGTGAAGATGAACACCGCATTCCATAAAAAAACACCTGTTACCTACTGTCAAATTTGGTGGAGGTTCCATCATGCTGTGGGGCTGTGTGACTAGTTCAGGGACTGGGGCCCTTGTTAAAGTTGAGGGTCGGATGAATTCAACCCAATATCAACAAATTCTTCAGGATAATGTTCAAGCATCAGTCACAAAATTGAAATTACGTAGGGGTTGGATATTCCAACAAGACAATGACCATAAACACAATTCAAAATCTACAAAGGCATTTATGCAGAGGGAGAAGCACAATATTCTGGAATGGCTGTCACAGTCCCCCGACTTGAATATCATTGAAAATCTACGGGATGATTTCAAGCAGGCTGTCCATGCTCGGCAGCCATCAAATTTAACAGAACTGGAGAGATTTGATGCATGGTCAAACATACCGCCATCCAGAATCCAGACACTTATCAAAGGCTATAGGAGGCGTCTAGAGGCTGTTACATTTGCAAAAGGAGGCTCAACTAAGTATTGATGTAATATCTCTGTTGGGGTGCCCAAATGTATGCACCTGTCTAATTTTGTTATGATGCATATTGCATATTTTCTGTTAATCCTATGAAAAACAAAACTCCAAAGAATTAAGAAGGGTTCCCAAAATTTTTCATATGACTTTAAATGTAATTTTCAGTGAGACTGACGACTAATGCCCAGCATTGGTAGTTCATAGGTTAGTTTGGGCTTACACTATGCTGTTAGAAATGTAAATGCTTAACCTAGTGAAATCAGCCCTTAGATTACTCTTCTGGACAGTTCATGGATACAAATCTGAAAAGCAATGAATACAGTTCAATTACACAAGTCAGAAAGTGTCTGGTGCTCACTGGACAAGACATTGTTTGTTTGGCACTAAGAATTTTCAGGGGTCTCTCTGTACCCAGTTCTGAGTGCCTTGGAGTGTGCTACATTGTTCTACAAGCAATGAATAGAGACAATATACTCATACTGTGTAAAATGGTTTCAAAGCATGAATGAGGCTTAAAACATTATACACAGAATGTACAGTTTAATGATTAAGTCACTGGAAAAACTGTGACCTGATAAAAGTCAACTGAACCTATTAGTCTTACTGCACATGGGGTGTTTTCCCCTGTCGCCATTTTTAGTGTGGAGTCCTCCTGTTAGCACTCTATATGCATCCATCTAATACCATCAGGAGCAGTAACAATTGTACAGGGGCTTGATGGCTGTATTCCCGGCAGACGAATCACCCCATTTGCCACTGACCTTATAGTGGCAACAACCAGACCAAAAAATTTGTGAATGATACGGTGAAAAACTTTTCTTTTCTTTTGACATTAGTACAATTACCAAAATGTGACAGTAAAAACAAGCAATTTCATCTTAAGGAATTAATAGAAGAACCGACCATTTTATCTGATCACGGCTATTTTTATCTATTGTGTTTTTCATCTGTTTTTGCTCTTCCAAGACTTACAAATGTGTGCAAATGACTTGCCTGAGAATTACTCATCGCACAGAGCATGTATATAAGCGCTTAAGTGCAGAGAGTCAAGATAACATGAAGCGCGTGTGGATGTATCTGCAAGGGAAATTATGTAGATGACAAGATTTTTTTTTTTTACTTGCACATATGGATGACACTGGTAGAAAATGCAAACATTAACCTTCTGCCATTGCTATGGAATATAACTTAATCATGTGTCGTATTGATGGATCTTATTCAGTAAAATACTGTTGTGTCTGCAATGCACAAGCGAATAAAATGTAAATTCCCACATCA
The DNA here is from genome assembly GCF_017654675.1 of Xenopus laevis. NCBI lineage: Eukaryota > Metazoa > Chordata > Amphibia > Anura > Pipidae > Xenopus > Xenopus laevis. The sequence goes on along the minus strand of NC_054385.1, from coordinate 55,054,948 downwards.
ACCATATCATCTTAAGGCAAGTATTGCATGAGCAAACAAATTGTATTTTTGGGAGATAAAACAGCAACTAAATCAGTTTGGAAATGGCGGTTTGTAAGCAGTGATGTTTCAACAATATATAGTTGTATATTTAATAAACTTTATTCGACTAGCTTAAACCAACTTAGTCCCATAAGGGGTTATATGAAAGTATCTGTATATTTCCTCTGATGTTGGTATTAGTAAACCACTTACCACCATAATTCCAGTTCTGATTTATAGAAATTTACTTACATTTAAGTAAATTTAGCACCTATTTAAAAAATCCTGGTTAAAGTGCATTGCATTTTAATATAATTATTAAAATGTTTTCTAAGGGGCATCAAAATAATAAAAACAGAGTGATGCTGTTTTAGGATTGTCTGATGACATCTGGGGGCAGGGTTAATGACATGATGGTGATTTTCACTCTTGGTAAGCCACTGCAGAAGTGTTTTGTCCATTTTTCAGAGCTAAAAAACTGTATAATACATAAACTGTATATCATGAGTGGGTCCCTAAGCTCATTAAGTGACATCAGCACAGAGCATGTGCAGTGAATCAGCAGAAAAGAATATGGGAGCTACTGGGGCATCTGTGGATCTTCCCTTCTAAAGGGCTGTGGTTGCTTTGGGCAAAACATAATGTACAACATTTCTAGTAAATTTCCCTAGTTAAGGTTTAGTTCTCCTTTAACAGATAAGAGGAAGGAAGAAAGAAAGCCAAGACCATTTGCAGGACATCCTTGTTTATGTGTGTGGCACAGCTGTCTATTTATTAATGGCTAATAAATTGTATTCACAAAAGTAGAAATTACATGATATAATGGAAATCTGTCCAAGATCCTCCATGAAGTGGTTATTGCACCTATGAGATATTACTGCCCTGCCACATGCCTACTTTTTTAACCTAAACATAACTGAAAAATATACTGGAGTCTCTTTTTTTATCTGTTCCATCTACTGCTATCTGTAACGCAGAGAAACAGAATGGGCATTCAGAAAACATGAAAAGAGTTTTAAAAATGTTTAAATGAGTCTGTTCTGCCGACATGAAAGAGATGCGGAATTCTGCTCTCTCGCTGACCTTATTAAAAAGCAGATCAGGTCAGCCATTTTGTGTAACCTCTTCAGCCACCAAAAGGTTAACCAAGCCATCACCAAAAACTGCACTGGGATGAAAGGGAAGGGTAGTTTATGACAACAATCTAAACTAAAACTCATTAAAGTCTTTTCTCATAGAGTGACATGCATTATCAGCAGAGATTAATCTGATGAGTCTTTAGGTGAGTTCCATTTTTAAAAATGCAATAACAGAGGGCTTTGTGTCATCTGATGAAAATCAATTAGAGTGGGTAAGGCCACAAGGAAAACTAACATCACTCATCGCCAGCCCCCCCCCCCCCCCCCCCCCCCCCCCCCCCCCCGGCAACTGAAATGATTTGTCTTCCAAGCCTGGGTGATCAGGAGCTGGAGTGATATTGCTGGGAAATTAATTTCTTTTTTATACTGTGGCCCCACTTTCTTCATTCTAAAGGACCAATACACAAATTATTTTTAATCAAGGTTGCTATGCCATTAATATCAAAAGGGTCTTTGAAGATTTTTTTTTTGCTCGACTTATTCATTTTCCTTGTGAGCTTTGAGTGTAAATAAAGAAAGGTTACGTGCAATGCCCTTACAGCTTTGAATCTCCATCGACTACTAGGCACTCCAGCGAATGGTGAAGACAATAGACTCCTCCGAATACAGCGCACATCCTGCGGAAAGAAAGGGAAAAATATTACAGCATTTCACTGCGGCTCGCATAAAAGAGATTTTGACCTCAGTGATCTAACACAGAATTACAAATTATCCTCGGATGATACTGTCATTGTGATATTCTTAAACATGAAATCTAAACAGCATTTATCATGGTATATTTCATCTATGTTGCTGGAAACTCTTGCAACTTATTGACCAGAGAACATTACAAAGAACTGCTTCCCCATCCACATTCAAGGGAATACTGCAAATAAAATACACTATTTTTCCATCACCAATGTTTTTTAATCTTGTGTAAGGGGCAACAACGCACAGCATGCTTTAGAAATCTATCTATTCTCTCCATCTGTCTAATCTATCCGTCTATTTATCTATCTATCTATTTCACTATCTATCTATCATCTATCTATCTATCTATCTATCTATCGATCTATCGATCGATCTATATATCTATCCTTGCTTATATAATAAAATGAATGTGTGCCAAGACATAAAATATAATTTTCAATGTATTTTACACAGGGTTATCAAATACAAGCATTTGTTAACAACACTTAGCATTGTAGCATTCTTGCACACATATAATCAGGCAAACTTATTTGCTTCCCCTGTATTTTTGACCCATGTGCAGTGTCAGTGAACACTTTTATCTTGTACCTTGCTTTTAGATTATCTATAAGAACCACATTAAATGAAATTGCTACCCACACTAAAAAGCTTGAATAATTTTTTTTTGTAAGTTTGTGCTTTCTAAATTATTAACAAATCTGGTCTAAAGGGGTTATCTAATAAAAGGCACCAAATTTGCCCAGGAGCAATATCCCATAGCAAGCAATCAGCAGGTAGAATTAACTGATCATCTAGTTAAAAGCAAACTTTCTGTGTAAAAGAGAATCTTATTGGTTGCTATGGGTCATTGCTACTGGGCAAACTTAGTGCCTTTTATTACACATGGGGGTATAAGTTAAAAAAAATTGTTCTACTTTAATTCCTTAACAGAATAATTTAGCGTTATTTTACAATAACCACAGAAAGGAAATATTTTGGAAGACAAAATGTAGTCTCTAATATAAAAGCACAAACAGTGTCAGAAAATATAAATATATGTTGTTAATAGGAATTAATGTATGTTACAATGGCACCACCTCCTGGTCAATTTCCAATTGTGATCCAGTCAAGGAACTTTTCAAAGAATGAAAGAAAGAGGGCTGACCTTCCTCGGGTTAGGAAAAACATTAGAAAACTCAGAGAACCTCTCTCATGTCTTTCCTAAACAGGACAACATCAGAACAGCCCCCTCTTTATTCTGACAAATTCCTCTACTGGATCATGTTTGGAAACTGACCAGCAGGTAGAGCTGTTGTAGCAAAATTCAGTAATATTAACAGCACATATTTCCCTTAATATCTTGCAATCTAAACAAAAATCAATGTAGATTGCATACGTGCTTAGAATAGCAAACGCATGAATTGTATATTCACTTGTTTTAAAGGTTTACTTATCCTTTAAAAGCAAAAGTCAACAAGATAAAACCCTGCAGGACACAACACTTAACATAAACACAGGGATAACTTTATGAAGGTTATTGAAATCAAGTTTTCGTATCATGTAAGCATAGACATCCTGAGAAAATGTAAATCGTTTTTAATTAGATTCCTTTTAAATAAGATTTAATATCAACAACTAAAAGGCAATCTGAAGCTAGAATATGCATTTTATTGTCTCGCTTATATTTCAGGTCAGACCTGTTCTTATTCCCTTTGCAGTACATCATTTAAAACACTGTTACAAGGTAAGTGGGACATTGGTAATGGAAAAACAGCTTAAAGGAGAAGGAAAGGTTTAAACTAAGTAAGCCTTATCAGAAAGGTCCACCTAAATATACCAGCAAACCCTCAAAGTAGTGCTGCTCTGAGTCCTCTGTCAAAAGAAACACTGCATTTCTTTCCTTCTATTGTGTACACATGGGCTTCTGTTTCAGACTTACTGCCTTCAACTTAAACCTCCTTGCCCTGGGCATGAGCATGCTCAGTTTGCTCCTCTTCCCCCACCCCATTCTCTGCTGTAATCTGAGCCCAGAGTTATAGGTGAGCAAGGATAGACTCAGGCAGGAAATGATGTCACACCAAGCTAATACAGCAGCTGCTATCCTAAACAAATAGAGAGCTTCTACAGCTTTTTACTCAGGTATGGTTAAACATTCTACAGAATAAATACAGCTTTCCTTTCTCCTTTAAATTCTAAACTGGAAAGCCACACAGCAAATGATAAAATTAACTTTAAAATAAACACCTCTCAAAGTAAGTTTGCTGCAATATCAGACTGTTGAGAATTTATAAATTAGTTCTTTAAAAGACACATGTGTAAAGGAACAAAACTGTAACAATGGTTGTAGACAGTTCATAAGAGTAAAGCAGCGAAAGGCTTTTCTCTGATGAAAAACGGAGTCTTACAATGTTGCGTTGACAGCACTGAGGTGTAGCACAGCATGCAAACATACAGAACAAATGATTGCTATCACATCACTGACAGAAGAGATACTCAGCAGTACTTAGAGCTTCACAGGAAAGCGCATCTATGGGAACATTCACTGCAGAGGTCCTAACAATAAAGTATTAGGCTAACATACAATATTCATGATGTGATGGAGTCAGGTAAATCCCATAATCCTCCATCGGCACAATAGACCATTCAGCTTGATTTGGCCACAGCCAAAGCACCAAGTCCAACTTTGATGCCATTAACCCCAAACGACAGACGGTTAAACTGATATTCGGCACTCTAATTAACTTGCTGCTGTCACCAACAATGAAGAGAATTTTGCTGAAAGACAGAACTAGACTGTACTCCGCTTCAACTTTGCCCTGGTGACTTCACATCATATTACAGCTAAATTAACAGTTGTGAAAATGTTTGGCCTGGTAGGCCCGTCCTGCGTAGCCTTTAAATGCCATTTCGGTTTCTATCAAAGGCAGAATCAGCAGTTGTAATTTTTAATACAGCTGCAAAACAATAGGGTCCATTAATAGCTGAACTCCTGACAGCGCTACTCATGATGATTTATGAGTTTGTGTATAATTTGATTATTCTATTAATTTCGCTGATTACTGCTTCAGCTAATACAGTGAAGGTCACTCCCAAAATAAATCTTCATTACGTTTCACAGAAAGTAAATGCCTGCAACTACTTGTTTTCTTTAATTAAACACTAATGTAACAGGAAAGAAAATAGGCTTCGGGCTTGCCGCATCTGTTTCGAGAACATGGCAGTTTCAGTTCTGTGCAGCGACTACATTCAATGTGCTGAGACGCCAATCATGCATCCCAGTTCTACACTGGCTTTTACTGAAATCAAAAACAAAGTCTCTGCAAGCTGTAAATTTGCCTCCCTGCTAACAAACTGTTGTAATTAATAATAGTAAAGCTAAAGTTATAGTGTTTGACCTTCAGTCATTAGGAAAAACTTTTGGTATGACGTAGAGACTGATATTTTAAGACAATTTGCAATCGGTTTTCATTTTTTATTATTTGTGGCTTTTGAGTTATTTAGCTTTTTATTCAGCAGCTCTCTGGTATGCAATTTCAGTGATCTGGTTGCCAGGGTCCAAATCACGATAGCAACCATGCACTGATTTGAATAAGAGACTGCAATATGAATGAAGAGGCCTAAATAGAAAGATGAGTAATATAAAGCACAATACATTTGTAGCCTTACAGAGCATTTGTTTTTTAGATGGGGTCAGTGACCCCCATTTGAAAGCTGGAAAGAGTCAGAAGAAAAAGGCAAATAATTAAAAATCTATAAAAAAATAAACAATAAAGACCAATTTAAAAGTCTTCCAATCCATTGGCTGGCAAGATTCAGCCAATCAGATCAAAGATATGCAAATGAAGCAATGAGAGAGAGAGCATGAGCAGTGCAGATTCAGTTGTTAACTTCCTTATTTGGCAACCTGCATCGCTTACACAGAGCATGTCGTCGAACCCATAACACATAAGAGAACTGAGAGAGTTTTTGCAGAGATGATCCATAGCTTCTGTGGTATGTATCTCTGAAAGCAAACATTTTAGGTAATAAAGATAAATTACAAAAAGTTTATGATATGGGCTGTTAAATTAGCTTTATTGTCCAAAAGGTGAACAACCCCTATAAATGGTGGTTCACCTTTAAGGTAACTTTTATTATGTTATAGAATGGCCAATTCTAAGCAACTTTTCAATTCGCTCTCATTATTTCTTTTTTTATAGTTTTTTTAATTATTTGCCTTTGTCTTCTGACTCTTTGCAGCTTTCAAATGGGCGTTGCTGACCCCATCTAAAAAACAAACGCTCTGTAAGGCTACAAATGTATTGTTATTGTTACTTTTTATTACTGATCCTTCTATTCAGGCCTCTCCTATTTATATCCCAGTCTCTTATTCAAATCAATGCATGGTTGCTAGTGTAATTTGGACCCTAGTTACCAGATTGCTTAGGATGCAAATTGAAGAGCTGCTGAATAAAAAGCTAAATAACTCAAAAACCTTCAATGATAAAAAATTAACCAAATTGCAAATTATCTCAGAATATCACTCTCTACACATCATACTAAAAGTTATCTCAAAGGCGAACAACCCCTTAAAGGTTTTTTTTGTACTTTTCACCAAGGATTAAGTAAATCATGCTTATTGTACTCATTGCATCTGGTAACCCACAAATCAGTTTTTGCTAGAAAAAAAAAATCAAATTCCCTTAGGGCTATTGCAGCTGTGATTAACCCACCTCAGAGAACCATTAATTCACATAATCCTATGATTATTGCTGGTAAACACACTGCGTTTACAGATATTCTCCCATGCAGGGAATCATGTAGCACTAAATTAATATAAAAGGGAAGTGCTCTGTGGCATGCAGTGGGCAATTTAATCAACAGACATCATGTGCCACAGTCCTTACAATGACTTGCGTCAGTAATAAGCAAAGATTAGACATTTTCTTCTATACATAAAGGAAAGAAGCCCAACTATAAAAACATAAAAGGAGAAGCCTGTGATCTATTGCACTTTATGCCTGGGACATGGTCTTTTCCAGGTAAGCAATCTTTCCATAATGTGGAGCACTGTTCCTTAAAGGAGAAGTAAAAGTCCTTTTTACTTGGGTGCTAAAAGTTAGGCACCTTCCAAGTGATCGCATTTACTTACCTGACTTCACCGGCCTGGGGATTCTGCCAGCTAGCACCACGGATCGATCATTAAAGTTCGACTTTTCACTCTACTGCGCATGCACAGTCGTGAGAATATCAAAGAAGCCGGAAGATGAACAATCCGTGGGGCTTGCTGGAAGAATCCCGGGCCAGTACAGTAGAGTCCTGAGCGGGTCCATTTTTTGGAATCCGTACCCGCAACCGCCATTCTTACCTACTTGGACTCGCTACCCGACCCGCAAGTACCTTATACGCAACCGGACCCGCGACCTGCTGACCAACAAGGATCAGGAAGTGTTGTTATTGTAAACCGGAAGTGACATTATCGGAAGTAAGCATGATCAGAAAAAAGGAGTAAAAATAGCTATTGAGAAGACCCGTGGGCCAACCCGCGTCTATACCTGCACCCGGAACTTCTACCCACAACCCGCAGGGTACCGCAGGTTTTTGCGGGTAACCCGCCGGTACCTGACCCTCTGCAGGACTCTACGGTGCAGTTTTCTGCTGATAGGAGCACCAGCCCATTGTGTCAGGTAAGTAAATGCAATCACTTGGGGATGCCTAACTTTTGGCACCCACAAGTATAACAGGACTTTCCTTCTCCTTTAAAAATACTGAAATCAAAAAACAAATCAGTCAAACTGCTTGTTTAAACAGGATCCTTTATCCAGAAACATGTTATCCAGGAATTACCACACAGCGTCCATTTTAATCAAATAATTCACATTTTAAAAAAGAATTACCTTTTTACCTGTGATAATAAAACAGTACCTTGTATTAATCCCAATGCATAAATCTTTAGTGTAGGCAAAACTATCTTATTGCATGTTTAATTAATGTATAGATGATTCTTTAGCAAGGTATGGTGCATTCTGCATAACAGGTCCATACCTGTGTTTGTATTTCAAATTTTTAGGGGGTTATTTATCAAAGGTCACGTTTAGAGGTTTGTGAATGAACTCACAACTCAAATGTTTTCTAATTTAAGTAAAAACTTGAAGGTAAAAAACTAGAATCAGTGAATTTGGGGCTAAAAACACGAAAACTCGATTTATCCCATGGAAAAAACTTTAATTTCTCAAATTAATTGAGTTTTCAAGTAAAACCCACTGAAAAAAACCTGAACATCATGAGGGCTATTAAAATCTTTAAATGGTTCAAGGGACCTCTGCCATTGACTTCTACATGACCTCAACAGGTTTTAGGGGTGTATTTTTGGATTCAAGCTATTTCCAACTTTGGAGTATAATAAATCTTGAGAAAGTTTTTTGGTTTTTTTTTTATAAAACCCCTGAAAAATTTTAGTTTTTTTTTTAATCTGAAAACTACCCACGAAAAACTCGAATTTTTCTGGAAGACACAACTCAACTTTTGATCTGCCCCTTATTGTGTAATCCATACGGTTGTTTGTTAAGATTCCATCAGAATGCCATATAATGATGAGCATTTGTGTTTCATAAAATCAGACTTGGTTTCTATTTGATTCCAGTCACTAGGAATATACAGGGTCGGACTGGGGGGCAGGGGCCCACCAGGACTCCTGTCCAGGGCCCCACTCCAGACCCCCTACTGCGACACCGTGCATGCGCAAAAGGAGCCGCAAATTTTTTTTCTTTGGACCAGAAGATCAGGAGAGGAGAGGGGGTCTGGCCCGGCAGGGGCCCATGAGGGCTGGGGCCCACCGGGTTTTTCCCTGGTGTCCCGCCGGGCCAGTCCAACCCTGGGAATATACCATAATTAACCACATGCTTTCAACCTGTCCTGGCGGTAACACTGAAGGGGAAACGGATACAAATGTTGGTTTATTAATGACCAGTTTGACTGATCAGGCAAATAGCTTATCAACAGCTGCTTCATATTTCCTAAGAAAGTTCTGAAAAACCAATGTAACCAAATTTTCCAATTAATTGATGAATTATCTGAACTCATGCTATTTATCATTACAGAATTCTAAGGTTAGGGGCTATAGTTACCACAAGTTAGAATGGGTTTTAGAATGGGTGAAAGGGTAAAGGAACCAGCTAGGGAACTGCCCTGTGCCAATGTATTCTAATGAAGAAAATGCATGGCATCCGTTTCTTTTTAATTTTTTTAAAGAGGATTTCAATTGTTCTCTGCAACCAAAATTATGGGATACGGGCTACAGAAGAGAGCTCAAAGACAAAGACAAAATTAGAATACGGTACTCTGGGTTTGTAATCCAATGCTACCAATAAGAATTGAGCTTTCATTAGTCTCACTGAGACATTTACTCACAGCTTTGGGAATTCCCTTTATGCTTTTTTAACGGTGTGACGAATATTGGCAGAGTAGATATCAATGTACACTTTGTGAGCTAATCAAAAAGTTTAACAGGCTTTGCAAACTAATACTCATATAAACCCAAACAACAAGGACCCCTAGGGATAATGACAATTGGTGTTTCAAGGAGCTGATTGGATGCTTTGAGTTCAAAGCATCTGACTTTCTAAACGATACAGGTTATAAGGAGGCACTATGCAAAACAAAAAGGTTTTTTTTTTTTTCCAACTGTATCAACATCATGTATGATGGAGATTGCAACTGAGCAATTTCTGCTTACATGGCAGTGCTTTTATATAGATGGATATAGATTTTTCTTTTAGCCCTATTTGCTCAAGATGAATTCTTCACACATGGCACGAGGTGCCTTAGGGAAAGATCAAAGGAGACAGATGCCGGAAGGCACGAAAAAGCCTGACTCAATACATTAGTATCTTCCAGCTAATCTTTAAAATCACAGGGTCTCGGGCGACTTTGCTTTCTTTCATTTACCCACAGCCAGTTAAAATTGGCTTTCCTCAAGAAGGCATAAAACACAAATAAAATATATAAATGCCTCCAATAAGAGGTTCTCAGTAACAAAATCCCAGTAAATAAAGACAGACCGTATGTGATGAGAGAGAAATGCCTTGTGATGGAACGTACAATTTAACTAAAGTGCTTTTCTACAGATGAACAGTCATAGACAGTTCTTGGGAAATTGAAAGAATACTGTTGATAAAATGCAAGTCTCCTTAACAACTTAAGCCAAGTAACCTGTAACGTCCCTTTAAATAACGTAAGAGATATTATATTGCAAATTGTTTGTCAACATACTCATGGATGCAATGTAACTTGACCGCACCACTTCCACTTGTATTATACTATATATCAGATTACAGCCTTGCAGCAGAAATAATTAGAAGTGTGCTAAAGGGAATCCTCTGCTCCTATAATAAATTATATATATATATATATATATATATATATATATATATATATATATATATATATATATATATATATATATATATATATATATATACAGCTATAAAGAAAAAAAAATATTTTGCTTTTATACAAGACTTTCCCCCATATGCAATATAAGGCACTAAGTTTGCCCAGGAGCAGTAACCCATAGCAACTAATACGATGTTTGCATTTAAACAGGTGACTAGTAAATTCTACCTGCTGATTGGTTGCTATGGGTTACTGCCCCTTGGCAAACTTAGTGTCTTTTATTACATAACCCCATTTGTGTCAACAACTGTCTCTCCAAGACAAATTATATTACATAAAAATATTTTCTACTCTGGAGTGTATTAGCCTTCTCAAACAATAATCAGATGGGTGTCAAACCCAAAGCAATTCTTAGATACAGGAGCCCACTGGAGAGCACAAAGGCAGTCATAATGAAACACAATAAAGGCCCTAGATACTTGTCAATGCTATATTGTTGAAAAGCAATAATTAGTTATCCTGAAAGCCCTACAGAACTCTTACAGGGCCCCAAAGGGACAAGTAGGGTTCTTTTAGCAGCCCCTAACAACTCACAAAAGTATGTATTAAAAAAAATTACTATTTATTGTTTCTCATGTACACCAGGCTACAATATCCCAACAGTAATTGGCAGTTTTTAAACATGATTTTTTTGTCTCCCCAGTGGCCTCTGGAGCTATGAATCCAGTCTTTACATTTCATTTCGCAAAAGGCTGAAATCAGCTATGCACTGCACACTGCTCTTCTATAAAGATGCATTCATAATATGTATATAGCTCAAACTGTCTGTTTGCATCCTTAATTGAATTTGAATAATTTTTACTCTCCAGAGTACTACTATACTATACTTCTCAGTGGGCCCCCATACATGCACATATAATCATATTCATTACTTTGAAATGTCGCCCTGTCTCCCCTCAGCTCCCACTTACATGCCTTCCTTGCAGTGTCTCATTCCTGGGGGCATTTTTTCTTACCCCCAGGTGCAATATTAAAGGAATACTGTGATGGAAAAAAAAAAATGTCTTAACGCATCAGTTAATAGTGCTGCTTCAGCAGAATTCTGCACTGAAATCCATTTCTTAAAAGAGCAAACAGATTTTTTTTAATTTGAATATCTGACATGGGACTAGACATATTGTCAGTTTCCCAGCTGCCCTAGTCATGTGACTTTTGCTCTGATAAACTTTAGTCACTCTGTTGGAGTGATATCACTCCCTCCCTTTACCCCCCCAGCAGCCCATCAACAGAAAAATGGGAACGTAACCAGATAGCAGTTTCCTAAAACAAGATAACAGCTGCCTGGTAGATCTAAGAACAGCACTCAAAATTAAAATTCAGGTCTCACTGCTACACATTTAGTTACATTGAGTTGGAGAAACAACTGCCTGTCAGAAAGCAGTTCCATCCTAAAGTGCTGGCTCTTTCTGAAAGCACATGACCAGGCAAAATGAGCTGAGATGGCTGCCTACACACCAATATTACAACTAATAATTACAACTGGTTCAGGAATGAAATTTTTTATTTTAGAGTGAATTATTTGCAGTGTAAAAAAAGTGTAATTTAGAAATAAAAACGACATCATAAAAATTATGACAGAATCTCTTTAACTACTGAGACATTGTAGATGGAAGCTGGGATGGAGAGGGCTCTCTCGGGAAGTATGGGGGCAGCCAGATAGTTTACAATATGAATAGAGTCCCATTCTTGAAAAATGTAGAATATTATTACTCTGTCTTTAATTAAATGTTTATATTGGTTATTTGCAAACATAACTGTGATCAAAATCAGCATCTGTCTGGCTGTCTGCATGTTCTGCTTTCCTAGCACTGACAGACGCCTGAAACACTGTAGCTGAAACCCACTGCCTAACTGACCTACACTTTTCAAGAGTCAGAACCAGGAGTGAGTGTAGAAAGGGCTGAACAAAACATTGCTTTCAATTGCAATTATATCTAAAAATAACTTGAAAAAACATTTAAAATTAATGAATGTATATTGGAAAGTTGATTAGAATTACAATTTCTTTAATTTTGGGGTAGATACAATTTAAGCATACTTTGGGGCAGCTTCACTAAAGGGCGAAGTGGCCGACGCTAGAGACAATTCAACAGAAATCCCATCCGCAGGGACATCGCCAATTCACTAACAGGCCTAGAGGACAATTCACTAGCGAACAAGAAAATGCGAATTTTATTGAACGCTACCTCTTTCGCCAGAGTTTACTTCGCCACCTCGGACCAGGCAAACTGATAAAATAAAGCTACATCCTCCTCAATCTTATGTAAGTGACATCATATCCTGTATACCGGAAATTCATTAAAGCTGCAAAAAAATGCTGGTGAATTTTACTTTTTTAAAGCGGGATTGCCTTCAAAAGTCCAAACTATTAAAGATTTTTGTGTTAACATTTTTTTCCCACACATCTGAGGGGCATGCCACATTTGTTTTAGGGTGGGCTCATGTGTAGGGCATTAGAGAATCTCTTCTTTCTTTATTATGGTTCCCTGGACATTTTTAATAAAAAGAGGCCACTGCAAACATTTGCACCAACATCTCCAATAAAGACGTCCATACGACTCTAATGTACCCGCCTATTCAAATTGACCTAAGCGTAAAAGTACTAACAAAGTTTCGCTAGGCATAAATGAACGCTAGCGAAACTTCGCTATGAACTACTCGCACTGCAGAAGTAACGCTAGTGATAATTTGCCAGCGTTCGGCTGCTGAGACGCAACTTCACATTTTAGTGAATTAGCGTAGTGGTAACTAATTTGCGCCTGGAAAAGTAGCACGAAGTGTGGTGAAGTGGTCACTGTCGGAAATTCGCCCTTTAGTGAATTTGCCCCATTGCATCACTATCTTCATAGATGCATAGACTTCTATGAGTTACATACATTACACATGGGAAGCATAGCACTTTTTTTTAACTGATACAGGTCTCAAAAAGGAAATAGAAGCCAGTATAACATTTTTTGTTTGTTTAGTACAAAAAGAATACAATGGCTGCCAAACTCTTATCCATCCTTATTAAATATTATAGTAACTCATTCACTCTAATTTAGAAAGTGTTATTTAAAAAAAAAAAAAAAAAAAAAAAAAGCCTAAAGACAATGTGTTCCACGGATTTATGAATGATAACACTCACTGATCTGTAAATAACCTTAAAAAAATATTGAGTTGCTTTTTCAATCTATCCATCAATCACGAGAGAAGGGGCTTGTGCATGATACATTATAGCACTGTCCTGATTATTCCAGAAGGAACAAACACTAGTAGCAAAATGTATTTATTTTACTGTACAAAAACCAAACTTAGTTTATTATCGTCTTCAAAATCAAAGGGAAAGTGGAAAAGGAAAATTAAGCATTGTCAAAGAAAAATAAGTAACTAAAAACAAAGTCCTCCTCAGTACACATTTAAAGAGATATGGGCTTGCTAGGACTGCTTTTAAAAATTCTGCCAAGTTTAGTGTAGCTTATGATTAGATGCACAGTTACATAGTTAAATCAGGTTGAAAAAAGACATCAAGTCCATCAAGTTCAACCCCTCCAAATAAAAACCCAGCATCCATACACACACCCCTCCCTACTTTCACATCGTTGCAAACATGGATATGTAAGCAAACCTCTGTATCCCACTTTGAAATAAGCTACAAACTTTCACCCTATCCCAAACAGGGAGGCAGAGATCTTAATGCATGCATCTTTAATGCATTTTATATATCTGATACAATCAGGGCCGCACCTACCATGCGAAAAGATGAGAACCTTGCTTCAGTCAGCTGCCAGTTACTATTGGCAGCAAAAATTGCCCACGCACGTCCCTTTAAAGGATACCAAACCCATTAAAAAATGTAGAGGGTTATTTATCAAAGGTCGAGTTGTGTTTTCCTGAAAATTTTCAGGTTTTATATATATATATATATATATATATATATATATATATATATATATATATATAAAAAATCTAATTTTTCAAGATTTATTATTCTCTGAGGCTGGAAATAGATCAAACCCAAAATGGTCATGGTCATGCAGGAGAGGGTTTCGCTCAAAAAATCAATTCATTTGAGCGGTTTCCCACTGAAAACTATATGAATTCAAGTTTTTGGGTTTTTAATCCCGAATTTACTGATTCGAGTTTTTTTCCATTAAAGTTTTTTCTTAAATTAGAAAACATTCAAGTTGTGAGTTCATTCGAAGTATAAAAAAATTCACAAACCTCTAAAACTCGACCTTTGATAAATGTATGATTGATCAATGTGCATTTCTAAGCAATATCACAATGATTTTTTTTTTTTGTTCACAGATATTAAGCTGTTTAGAAACTGCTAACATAATGAATTTTGTAACAACAGCACCACCTGCTGGTAAGTTCTTCCGACTATACAGAATGTCTTCCGCATATCATCAGACGGAAAACAAAAAACTGTTCTGATGTTGCTTTGCTCAGGAAAGAGAGAGGAAAGGTCATCTGAGTTTTTTGATTTCTGTCCTGAGCAAAGCAACATCAGAAAAGTTCTCTGTTTTCTGTCTGAAAGTATATCTCTCTGATCATATATTCAGAGGAACTGACCAGTAGGTGGTGCTGTTATACAACTCATTATATAAGCAGTTTGTGAACAAAAGGAAAATAATTGTGATAGTGCTTAAAAATGCACATTGATCAATCTTACATTATATTTGTTTAAGGGTTGGATAGCCTTTAAAGAGACGTGTGTGTGTGTGTGTGTAGGGGTGCTACAACCATTAGGCAGATTTATGTAACTTGCAAAAGTGCCCTGAGCAATTTCACATGTTTTAAACGTTATGAGTGGTTATACGTTATGGGGGTTATTTATCAAAGGTTGAGTTTTAGAGGTTTGAGAGGTTTTTTTATACCTCGAATGAACTCACAACTCGAATGTTTTCTAATTTATGAAAAAACTCCAATGTAAACAACTCGAAACAGTGAATTTGCGGTGAAGAATCCGAAAACATGAATTCATCGAGTTTTCAGCGAAGAAAAGCTCATGCCACTCGAATTAATCCTGTTTTCGAGCGAAACTCACCAAAAAAAAAAAAAGAAGACCATCATGAAGGCTACAAACATCTCCAAATGGTTGAAGGGAACTCTGCCATTGACTTCAACATGACCTCGACAGGTTTTAGATCGTGTATTTTTGGATTCAATCTATTTTTAGCTTCGGGGTATAATAAATCTCCAAAAATTTGAGTTTTATTTTAAAAACCTGAAAAAGTTGAGTTTTGACCGAAAAATACCCTCACAAACATGAATTTTTCAGGTAAAAATCAACTCGACCTTTGAGAAATAACCCCCTAAATTTCCTTTAATCATGGTCTTATGCTTTTAAACATGGCTGTTGGTCTACATTACAAAAAAATACAGCAGGGGACAACTGAATGCAACACTGTCTTTAGAAGAGATAACTATAGAGCCTACCATAAGGACTAGGATAGTCTTAATTTCTCATTGCTTGCATTGCATGGGATACTTAATAAAAGGATATGGGCAAAATTCCACAATATGCATTGAACCTTTGAAATAATAGATTATTATATTATTTAACTGTTAAATGAGTTTAAGGGTTTAAAATGGACCTTACAGACGTCAGCCATTTTGGCGTTAATAAAGTATTGTTCTGTTTATGCAGGATCCATTTATAATGCAAGGATGTGACTTACAAATGTCTTTGAATCATTCACATAAATATGCATGTGTGCCATTTATAACAGTAGCCTTGATGAGAACACAAAGAGTAACTGGCTGCTAGAATTGCTTAAGAGGTTTACATTAAAACCGAATGTGGGCCGGTGGTTAGAAATCACAGGACAAACGACACCTTATTCTGATAACCTGGCGATAAAAGCTGTAAGCTTTGATGTATTAGTGCTGCAGTCACCACTTTAGTATACATACTAAACAAAGGCCAAGAAAATTGTTCATTACCAGTCTAGCAATAAAACCCACTGGCACGTCACATTTGAGGCTGCGAAATATAGTTTTTGGTGACATTAAAATTCATTTTTTTTGCTGTGATTAAAGAATTATCACAATAATGCCTCCAGGCACTTATCGTAAGACACCAAGAGGGAAATTTTTTGTTACAAAAATGTATTTTCAGCAAAAAAAAAAATAGAAACAAAATACAGCAGCGGTAGACCTGTGGACACACACATCTTTTGAATAGCTTTAATGCATTTTGGGAAGGATTTAAGCAAAGGGGTTGTTTATCTAAAATCACCTGATGCAAACCGAAGTATTCTAAGACAATCTGCAACTAGTATAATTTGTTTATTTTTGTGATATTTCTCAAATAATTACCTTTTCTACAACTATCAGCCTTTTAATTTCAACAGCTATCTGGTTTCTAGAGCAAGTGTGCTCCCATGGGTACAGCACTAAACAAAAGACTTGGGTCAGTTTACTCCTGTGTTCCCATGATGTGGAACACTCAATAAAGCCACTGCACTGGTTATAACACTGTGGGGCAGATTTACTTATGGTCGAATATCGAGGGTTAATTAACCCTCGATATTCGATTGCCGAATTGAAATCCTTCGACTTCGAATATCGAATATCCATCGATCGAACGATTTTTCTTCGACCTAAAAATGGTTCCAAAGCCTATGGGGACCTTCACTCGAACTAAGTAAATAGGCCCCTACGTGTAAGAGGCCTTAAGGGTGCAACGGTGGCAAAACATAGCACGCATCTGATGACAAGAGTCTGATTTACGGTAATTTACATAAAACTACCAATTTTTTAGTGTTGCACACAGATCAATGTAATTATTCACACTTTCACCATTTAGTTTACTGTAGTCCTAAGCATTTTGATTTAGGTAAAAATAGTGTTTTTGAGGATTTACCAAGGACACATGCTTTGTATTATTTAAAAAGCAAAGCAATTTCACAGGACTCTTTTTCCAAAATACAGCAGAAAAAGTAAATCCCACAAATCCTATCTATGGCTACCTAATCATCATCCCTTTTTGTAAAGTTGCAGCTTCAATAGGATCATTCCAGCAGCCCAAATGTCGCAAGAGATGAAGTCCACCAACTGAATCCAGTCCCTATTTTCTAGTCTTCCTTATGCTGATAGCCAGGGCTGAAACTAGGGGTCAGAAGAGCCACGTGCCACTTGACATGCGCCATTTCGATCTGCCTACTCCTAGTTCTGTCTCTGGGTGAGGCACACGTAGGCACTATTAACTGGCACAATATCCTTTAGCAGCAATAAGCTCCAACAAATGCAGGCCCGGATTTGTGGAAAGGCCAAAAAGGCCCGGGCCTAGGGCGGCAGAATTTTAGGGGGGCGGCATGCCACCTAACCACACCTCATTGGTTCAGAAGCACTAGGGAACTGCAGAAGATACAATAGTTTTTCAAATGTCATGTGCACCAATCCCCAGTACTCTAAACCTGATGCTGAAAATTTGTGCATTTGCACAAAGGTAGGGACAGGGGCGATGAATGGCAGCGGGCCAAGGGGCGTCTGCTATGTAAATCCGGCCCTGACCAAATGTTTTTTGTAACTGATCAGACTTGCTCAATGGTTAGGAGGAATTTTCAACCAGCCTTTTATTTGATTGATATACTCAGGTCTCCTAACGTATATAGCTATCTTCATTTTAGTTGAATTGAGGTCAGAACAACATTTTCTTCCGTTAAAGCCCTTTCCTGGGCAACTACTTTACAATGTGCTTTTGAGTAAGACAAGTGAATCACTGCCAGCTGGTTATCCAGGAGTTTCTAAATAAAACATAGGTAAGTGTGTCCACTCCTAACCCACACTTCTCACACCTTGTGGCACTTAGTAAGCATATGTACAATATGTCAATCTCTACTACACCCACTGCATGGTACAATCAGAGATTCAACATGGAGCTGTAATGTGAACATGAGAGAGAAATCTTGTGGTACTTCTGGCAGAGATTTCTCGCATGATACATTACATCTGTAGCTGCACTGTATATTACAGTCATATAGGCAAAGTATTTATAATGGCGCAGATCCTTCTGTACAATCCCCAGTGATCATCTGTGGCTTCTGCCTCCTGATGGCCTATTGTGTGCTCTAGTTCTTGTTAATTTATATATAAAAATTAGAGCTCACCTGCAGAAGCACTGTGGAATCTCTCCCAAGCCATACATAGGGAAGAGAAAAGGGGTATTGCCATATCGTCCAAGGCACCTAAGGAAGTGTTGCATTGCTTTCAACCCTTCTACCGTTTTAGCACTTTCAGGTACCATCGCAATGGAGTAAAGAACAAAGTGCTGTAAAGTTGGAGTCAACTGTTTGGACTTTAAAAACTCTAAAAAAGTTGAAGCTTCATAATCTGTTAAGAAACAAACAGGACAATAAGTAGTTGTGGAGAGCAGCTTCAGACAGTTGATTATAAGTAAAAATAAATAATGAAAAGAGATTAATGCCTAGGTAATACTTAACAGAAAACAAAAGCTCAATAAAAATTAGGCTAGATATGCTATACCTATTGTGGTAGTCATGGAGCAGCTCTGTATATTCTAATATTTACAAAGATGTCTCTTAATCCCATGACATGAGGGTGATAAATGGCAACGTGAAATAAAGTCAAAGCCTGGGGTGGATTATTATCACCCTCACCAGGGGGCTACTTAACACCTCTGTCCATATAGTTTACAATGGGGGGGTACATTATTCTCTATATTAAGATTCACTTATATAGCACCTACACATTTACACAGTACAGTACTATGCAAATAGAGGGACATCTGAGGAAAATAGGTAAGATGGCAGCATGGTGCAGTGCTCGTTTTTTTTTACCCTGGGCCAGTGCATTTTTCTCCATGATTCATACCCCCCATGAATCGTGTTGTATTAGAACTGTTAATATATGATCCTTTACTAAAAAATAGCAATTTTTTTTAACAATTATTTATGCTGCAGCACTGATACAAACTGCTGAATGCACAAATTTCTCTGCAATCATGCAGTGCACATCTGAATTACTGAATGTTGCACTGTGTGTGTATACAACCAGACAATTTTTCAACAAAAAAAGATTTTGCATAAAAGAACAAATTTCTACAAACATCAGCAACATTTGCCATGTTTAAATAAATATTCAGATTTGAGAAAATTTATCATTAAATGAAAGCAATCTGCTGCACCTTGATAGTCTTCAGGATGAAGCTCATAGTCTACATAGTGCATTAGAAATTTCATTAGTATCCTCTTTTCTACCATGGAAAGTTGTTTACTAGCAAATACATCTGCTCTTGAACAAGGTACCTGTAAAAGACAAACACATTGTTACGAGCAATTTCTTGTTGAACCTGTGGGTCATAGAACATTTGGTTTCAGTTTAAAAAACAGCTCGCTCTGTTGTAGCAAAACCAGCACAGCCTTTGCTGATTATAGATCACCTTTAACAACCTGCATAACAGGATGATAACAGAGCTGTTATGTTTAGTAACCAAATAATGCTCTAGTCATAGTGTCATTTCAAAGTATTCAAAGCCTTGACCAATTCGGTCGTTTTGCTGGACAAATCCTACACTGAAATCTTGAGATATTATTATTCCAAAACACAAAAAACTCGAAACTACTAACGTGACATGGTTTTATGGTACAAAAATATATTTAGAAAAAGTATAAAAAGAACTAAAATATGAATTTTGCATAAATATTTAATGCTTGTTTTGTAGAAGCTAAGTTTACACTGGTGAAAAATAGCTGGCCTAAGGAGAACATGCTTGTGACTCTTTACTACCTTGATGGCATTTCAATTACTACTTTGACAGTTACTTCACTTCCCTCCAGCCTCAGAAGATAATTTTTAAGCCTTCTAAATGTACATTATGCCAGAATTGAAGGTAAGGTGAAGTTCTAGGGTGTAGTTAAATGGCTACGTTACTGCTTTATGAATAAAGTAAAATATTTTCAGGTCTCTTGTCATTGTCTAGTTGCAGTTCATCTCAGAACAATACCACATTGCTTGTACTAGTGAGGTGCAGGCTAGTAGGCTAACATAAAGGGACATCACATACTGGTTGACTGTTATTTGCAAATTGTGAACCTTAATTAGCCTTTGTAAAGTTTTCGTAAGCATTAAAAAAGGGTTTTGGTCTTGCAGATCACCCCTTATAAAAATCCACAGCGGGGAAGGATCAGCCTCAAAGCGAATGCTTCAATCGGATTTTATCCCTGTAATTGCCATAATTTAGAGCTTCCAGATAAGAGATCCTATACTTGCACATCAAATTTGGCTTTCACAATCCTGTTGTATGTATAGATGGCACATCAGACTTATTTTGCAATGTTAGTGATTATAAAGAATATATTTTTCCGTATATTCTCTAAAAATACATAACCAACTGAATACACTGTAATGTATTCAAATGGATCTCTAAAGGCAGCTCTGAATGACCATCAACTGCTTAAAGGACAAGGAAAGCTAAAGAGGTAGGCTAGAAATGTTGTACATTATGTTTTGGGCTTCTGTACCAGCCCAATGCAAAAACAACCCTTTAGCAGTAAAGATCTGTGCCCCCAAAGATGCCCCAATAGCTCCCCATCTTCTTTTCTGCTGATTCACTGCACATGCTCTGTGCTGCTGTCACTTACTGAGCTTAGGGACCCACTCACATATACAGAACACATATAAATGTCACAATACAAGGCTGATTAGTAATTAATACAGTTAAATACTACATGTCAGCACAGAAACCAGTGCAATTAGCATCAGAATTTAATAATCAACCCTGTACCATCCACTTATATTACAGGCCAACTCCATTTTCTGCTTGATAATTTGCGACAACCCCTAAGCTTAGCTTCTTAACAGCTGCTCAGAACCCACTGATCATGTGAGTGTCACAAACACTAGCCAAGATGGTGACCCCCTATGACAAGTTTGTTGTCATGGATCATTGCAGCTATTGACAAGCTGAAACTTTACACTGATGAAATAAGTTCAGTATATAAAAGCAGTTTAAGCCGTATTCATTTTTAGGGTTTATTTCTCCTTTAAATGTAGCTAAGGTGAACTGTATTTTTGTGACAGACATGTACATACATACAGTATATGTATTATAGGTGGTATAATATGAAATATGGGTAATGCTTAGTTACTCAACCTTTATGTATTGCAAAATAGGCAGTGAGTCAGTTGCAAGAAGATGAATACATGTTATGAATTGTTTATAGTTCAGCTCATGGACAAAGTAAGCAATACTCACAAATTAAATATTATTAATGCCAAATCTTATTAATGCCCCTCTACTAAGGGAGATAAAACAGCTTATATCTACATTGCCACAAGAAAAAATAGGGCAACCAACCTGCTCAATTTTTCCATCGTGATACGTTAAAATCCGGGTAACATTCTTAAACTCGGTGTAACGACTAACATTTGATTTGATGAGCAGCTCAATTAACAATCCTCGGGAATACAGAAACTGTTTCATAAAAAAAAAAAACATAAAATGTCTCAAAACAGGAACTGTAGGGACAATTTGTAACACAGGTTAACATGATTTATATACATGCTCTGATTATATACCTAGTAACGGAAAAAAAGTGTCTTCCTTAAAACATGTGTCCTCCTTGCAAGGAAATAGATGATGCTCAATCTATACAGTCCAAATTGTTGTAGTAAATGTTGTTTGTAGTGGCTTCTTTATGTAGAAAAGGTTTAACGCTTTGTTTGCTGGATCTTTTGTTTTTGCCCTGTTGTGTGTTGCCAACAACACATAAAGGGCCTGAAGAGGAAATCGGAAATTTAAAATCTACAGAGATTTTAATTTGCAAGTCATGATAAGGGTTAGTGCATCTGTATATCTGCCTTTTTATTAGTGAAAACCGAGTGTTACTATGCCTTGAAATCCCTGTTACATTTCAGTTCATGTGCAAAACTGTGAGAGAGACACATTAGACAAAATATTTATACAGTATTTGTGCCTGTGAACAACAGAAAGTGCTATTTTTTTCCACTTGTTTTGAAACTAATATAAGAATTGTATGGGCTATAAGATCAGATCAGAAGAAACGTTTGCTCCTTGTCCTAGGTTTACGAAAATGAACTTGGTTTAAAAAGGGGGATGTATATCTGGTTTTATATATATATATATATATATATATATATATATATATATATATATATATATATATATATATATATATATATATATATATATATATATATATATATATATACCTGTATATATTACTATAATGGCAAAAAGTCTTTTTATACCTAAAGCTAGGGCAGATATTTTTTAAAATGTATATTTTTTTATCTCCCTTAAATGTCTTTTTTAGGTCTCTAACTCATTTGAAAGTGTCAGCAGTCCAGACTGTGGCAAGGTCAGTTTCACTAAGTAGAAATGGTGTTTAAAGTTAGAACACAGCAGACACATTATACAACTGTAGAGATGAAATCAGCTTTGAAATAAAACAAATATCTAAAATGAACGTCATAAATCCTATTTGCAATTAGTATGCTCGTCAGAGACCTAAAATATGAACTTGCTATGAACATACATTTGTGGAGGAATGCCTTAACTTTCCTTACTATTGGGGTACATAGCCAGATCCAACACTACAAATATAACTTGATCTATAATTACCTTAATGAGTACTCTATTAAAGCATCAAACCAAAGCTATTACTGTTGGCATTCATATACATATTTGTATTATAAAAATGAATAATTGAAGTAGCTTTGTATTTGTGTATGCTACAAAATAAAATTGTATGAAATGTTTTTTGCATGTTATCCCTCCTGAACTGAAAGTAATACTATTTTTATTTTAACAGCCATAACTAATCAAAATATTTATCAAAGCAGGTAAATGTATCAATTTGCAGAATGCATTCAACTGCTGTGAGCAGAAAAACTCCATTAATTGGGTGTTAAGACCAAAGCAGAAGCCCTAAGATCTAACACCCCAATAAATAGATACTTATTTGGAAACCTTACATCTCTGTAAACCTGACAATTTCTTTTTTCCCCAAGTACTAATGATAAGAAAAAGGATCAAATATGTTCTATCGGAATGAGGTAAGAGTTTTTAATATACTGAAATTGCTCTTAATTTGCTCTTAAAACTTGATGGCACTATAGAATACTGCATTCAGAAATGCTTTTACTGAATTACAGTGTCCTGGTCTTTTTTAGCGAAACTTCTGCATTTTTCCTTTTACAATAGTAAACATGGTGATTTAGTTTAATCAGGCACAAAAGTAATCTACCAGTGACAGGTAAAGAACAATACTATATTACTGTGTTAATATAATCCCACCTTTGACACTAAATCAATATTAAATCTTCTTCCTTCCTTCACAATCTGGGAATAAGTAACAGTTTTCGGCGAGTCCTGCTGATTGGCCTGTGTTGGGAATGGTTCCACCTCTTCTGTGGCACCGGTCTCTGGAGTAGAATCTGCTGACCCTTGGTCATGACTTGCTGCCTCTTCCAGATCACTTCTACCTTCAGGACTGTCATGCTTTTCTGTTTCTGTAGATTTGTAATTTTTACAAATATCTATAGAGGCGTTCTCTTGACTAGCTGACTCAGAATCTGCTGAAGTGGTAACAGTGGTTAGCAGTGCAGGGTTTAGGTTAAGTACTCCGGCTTCTTCAATGTTTTCTCCATCTTCAGTACTAGGAAAAAGAACAATAAAGAGTAAAAAAAGAGAGTAAGAAATTGTTTTTCTGTAGTGATATTATTTAGTACAGGATAAAACCTGTCCTATTTTTTTCTCTTTTCCACCCATTATTGAATCATCTTTAAAAACAAACCAACTATGCCATACTAGAACATTCGTCAATTGAGAGCGAGGCATATCTGGGCAGGGTTGGATTTCTCGGGTGCCGCCTGCACTCAGCCGTGCGCGCATGCGGGTAAGTGCCGGCAAATTGGGGATGCCATAAAGCAGCTGGGCAGCATGCCCCTAATTTTTTGCTGCCCTAGGCCTGGGCCTTTGTGGCCTCGCCACAAATCTGGGTCTGTATCTGGGACAGCCCTAGAATGTGGGTGGAGTTGGTGATCCATTTACTGTACTCAGTCATGTAGGATGTTCTGTGAAAGGGGAGAATGTATGTGCTTCTACAGCATATCTGGGCAGGGTTGGATTTCTCGGGTGCCGCCTGCACTCAGCCGTGCGCGCATGCGGGTAAGTGCCGGCAAATTGGGGATGCCATAAAGCAGCTGGGCAGCATGCCCCTAATTTTTTGCTGCCCTAGGCCTGGGCCTTTGTGGCCTCGCCACAAATCTGGGTCTGTATCTGGGACAGCCCTAGAATGTGGGTGGAGTTGGTGATCCATTTACTGTACTCAGTCATGTAGGATGTTCTGTGAAAGGGGAGAATGTATGTGCTTCTACAGCATAAGAAAATATGTACAGAAGGTTTATAGTAACATAAAATAATGTCAGTAGCTGGTTATCTTAGCAATCAGGTTTTTAGACTACCATAAAAACAAATATAGAAGACAGTTATCAAAGACTTCAGGGGAGCTTAGCATTATTATATTGCTAAAAGCAAGTGCTTTGTGTATAGTCATAACAAAATAAATTACTGACGGAAGTTAGATAAATATCCAACAGTCTGCCAGCTTTAAAGGAATTGTTCACTATCAAAATAAAAAACTGGGTAAATACTGTTTCTAATATAGTTAGTTAGCCAAAACTGTAATCTATAATTGCTGGAGTGACTGGATGTCTAACATAATAGCCAGAACACCACTTCCTGCTTTGCAGCTTTCTTGGTTTCCATTGATTAGTTACCAGGCAGTAACCAATTAGTGACTTGAGGGGGGTCATAACTGTTTGTGTTTGAATTATATATAGCCTATTTACAGTTTTTATTTTTACACTGAACTGTTGCTTTAATTTCTGGTGCCTACACAATATGCTACACAATGATAACACTCCAAAGATGCCAGCTTCAGTAAGAGTGCAGAAAATGATTCTTTTAAAGGGCTTCCTTTTGTTAGCTAGCTGTATGGCTGTGTAGTAAAACTGTTTCCAGCTCTCAGTTTTCTGACACTGCTGTTAAATGTATCCAGAGCAAATGATTTTCCTGCCTAATCTATCTGTCCTCAGAAACTCAATTATGCCTTTGATTTGTAGGAAGCAGGAGAAACTAATCACAATGACAAATCACAAAAGGGGAAGAAATCTTTTAGAAAAAGAAGACATTTCTTCTCAATTCATATCTATATTATCAGATAAAAAAATTGAGTAAGGATCATTAATATTAATCTCTACTACAAGATATAATTATTAGGGGAAAAAAAGATTTTATGAGAAAATAACCCATTAAACATAATTAAGTGGATGGAACTTCTGCTTCTTAGCTGGCTGATTCATAAGTAATGCAAATATTAGATTTTATCTCATTTAAAGGTGATAGAGCTATTTCAAGAATCCCATCACTTGAACAGCTATTCCAGACTGATCAAGGGACTTCCCTACTTCAACAGTGTAATGCCCTCTCCATCTGTACAATTCATGAGACAAGAAGTTTTCATGTTTAAGTAAAACATGGAAAATAGATAAATTCTAAAAAGTGCTAATGTTCTATATATTTCCCAGATACAGGGTCAGACTGGGCCGGTGGGAAACCAGGAACAAACTCATTGGGCCCTAACCCTTGTGGGTCCCACCGACCCAGGCATGCTCTCAGCTCCTTGCTGTGATCCTGGGCTTTTGGCATTCCTCCCCCGCCCCAATCCGATGGTGGCAGCAAGGTGACCACAGGTAGCAGTATGCGGCACACTGGAAGGGGTGAGGGGAGGTGTAGGCTTGCAGAGAGTTAAGAAACTTGGGTGGAGGGCCCAGGGACTCCTGAGGTGACAGCATGTTGGGCCCCGGACACCCCAATTCAACATGGAACAGATAGTACAGAAAAAAGCGTCTAAAAAATCTCTAGTAGAGCAAATAGATATTCTTTCCATATTTCACCCTAACTGGCTTTTAGGGAGAACTGCCCCAAGTGGGGTACACACTAATGGGATCACAGTTTGCAAACTACTACCCTAATTTGCAAACTACTACCCTAGTGGCTATAAAGAAAGTAGAATGATTTAGGTATTGAAAAATTATGGGCTCTGGGTACTGGGTATTTTATGTGGGTAAAGCATAATGGACAAACCCACCTACCTATCAGCAGTTTTTATCTTTATCAGTAGCAGAGTGTTGTACAGTGTTAGCCATAGATCAGACAAGAAAAAAAGTGTACAATACCTTTTTTTGGCTAACTTACATTATAAATCGCTAGCTTTCAGAACTACAGTACTGAGATCCCTGCTTCAGGTAAGGTATATACTACAACTGAAAAATCATTGATACTAATTAGCACAGGGCCTAAAAATTTGCAATTTGACAAGTATATGTAAAATGCTTTTCTTGTCCAAATATCGATCAGTATGTTGGGTTGAATGGATTTTACACATACTTGTCACATTGATAACAATTTATTCAAAATTTAACCGTCTTTATTTTGAGAAATGTAAAATCCATGTGGCATTTTTAGACTGAGGCCTATTTTAATTTAAAATTAGAACCTTTCAACACAAAGTCTGATGTCTTGCTGTATTTTAGAACACCTTAAAACAGGAGATCAGTAACAGCTTTCTGTTTTGCAGAAATAATACAAACAATAAATGCTAAATGGTACCAGAAAATACAATTTCAGAAATCCTTAACTATGTTAATTTATGGAAATGGAGGGAATTATGCAAATACAGTAGTAGTTACTATTTTTGTGTCAACTGTGTGCCAATTCATTCAGTTGGATTAAATTAGTGTTAATGCAGAGATGCTAGTTTCTGTGCCTGTGTATTTTTATTTAGGGTAATGTGTCAGGTTAATGCTGATTTCAGTTTGATAACATGCTTGATGTTTTTCTGCTGAATAAGCTCTCAGAGATTTAAGCTTGGCCTTCTGCCTCATTGCACCATCACTATTGGGTAGAATAACTAGGGATGTGCAACAGAAAAAATATATATAAATAGAACTCCTGATTTCTATGTTTTATTTGCATAATGAAAGAACGTGTATACAAATCAATTTTTCCAAAGGTTATAAAATGATTTGTAAATTGAATTGTAATAGTAAACAGTTTCTGGCTGTTTACATTCTTGGCACTCCTGAAACAACGTTGCAAGCCTGCTGATTAAAAAATCTGTAAGAGACTTGACTTCTGTTACATTGTTTTAAAGGAGAATTCAACCCTTTAAGAAATAAACCCGTCAGAACAAACTTGACGGTGAGGATGACATCACAGGATCAGAAATTCTTGGGGAAACCAATTGTTGAATCTTTATTTATTCTTGTTTAAAATACAATGGTGCGAACCAGTGACGATCAGTCACGAAAGATGGTTCTCATGCCCACTCGCACATATTCTCCCACTCAGCTTGCTGAAGACCCAGAAGATGCCAGAAACTGCGCTGAGGGGTAAGTATAAAGTATGTGGCAGTTCCCCGTGGGGGCAGTGAGGCTGGGGGGAGGAGGGAGGGGGTCTATATGGGGTGGGGGGTACTGGTTCATTTCTTAATGGGTTGAATTCTCCTTTAAGAGTCAGACCCAGAGAACAGAAATGGATAAATAAAATATTGCTTTCAATTACATTGCACTTACATTTACAAATCACTTTAAAACTGTTGAAAATGTGTATTTGAAGTATAGTGGAAAGTTGCTTAGACTTACACTTCAGCTTTCTTAACCTCCATTTAAAAAAATAATTTTTGTTCATATGAAATTGTAAGTCCATATGAAAACAAAATAGAGCAAGATTGTATTGGCTCTCATCTTCAGAGCCCTATTCTGGAAAACCCCAGGTCCCATGCAGTCTGGATAAAAGGTCTAATACCTGTAATAGTTGTTGGTCTTGGCCTTCTCTTTCCTAAAAATATTCAATGGGAGAGGATCAAGGAATTACCTTTTTGCAACACAGTAATAGTACTGCATTAACAAGGAAGGAGAATATGGACATTGCATTTGGCTGTTACTACATTGATACTTAAAGGAGAAGGAAAGTGTTCTTGCATTTGGGGGTGCCAAATGTTAGGCACCCCCCACCCCTAATGATTGTATTGACTTACCTGAAACCCCGGCCAGTGCTCCTATAAGCAGAAAACTGCACCGGCCCGGGGTTATACCAGTGAGCACCACGGAGAGAACATCTTCCTCTTGCTTCGCACAACTGCGCATGGCAGTAGAGCAAAAAGCCGAACTTAAGCTAAAAATTCGGCTATTTTGTTTTACTGAGCATGTGTCTGCCCCGGGAAATTTGAAGTGAAGAAAGAATAAGTCGGAAGAGGATCGCTCCTTGGTACTCACTGGAATAACCCTGGGCCGGTGCAGTTTTCTGCTGATAGGAGCACCGGCCCAGGGTTTTAGGTAAGTAAATAGAATCACTTGGGGGTGCCTAACATTTGGCACCCCCAAGTGCAAAAAGACTTTCCTTCTCCTTTAATATCAGGTTTTTTTTCTATTTCGAAGATGAACAAAATTCAGACAGAAGAGAAAGCAGACAGAAATCATTCAGGTAATTTACATAAAGCAAATTGAAAAAATAATAAATATATATATATATATATATATATATATATACATATATATATATATACATATATATATATATATATATATATATATATATATATACATATATATATATATATATATACACACACACACACACACACACACACACACACACACAAAACACGTTACAAAAAAAATCAAAATGTCTGGGTGAAGTCATAAAATATAGAAAACGGAAAAAGTTGATCGAAGGAATAATCGTTCGACTGAACGATTAAATCCTTCGAAACGAACGATTAGAGGGATTTTAATCCATCAATCGAAGGATATTCCTTCGATCAGAAAATTGTTAGGAAGCCTATGGAGACTAACATTAACATTGGCCTCGGTAGGTTGTAGGTGGCGAACTAGGGGGTCGAAGTATTTTTTAAAGAGACAGTACTTCGACTATCGAATAGTCGAACGATTTTTAGTTTGAATCGTTCGATTCGAAGGTCATAGTCGAAGGTCGAAGTAGCCCATTCGATGGTCGAAGTAGCCAAAAAAAACATTCGAAATTCGAACTATTTTTCCTCTATTCCTTCACTCGAGCTAAGTAAATGGGCCTTACAGTGTAGTGCACACAAACTGAAATTGGCAAAAAATTATCCCACAATTTATGAATTCAGAATAAAAAGCAAAGAAAAAGATCAATTGAACATGCAAATTACCTACACATTTTTAGAATTCTGCCAGTTAGAATCAGGTTATGTATCAACAGTAAAGCTCTGCAACACCAAATACAGAGCTGGCACCTTTGTACAAAGACTTCTACTTTAATTTCCGTCATGCAGATATGTTTCCTTATGCAAAGGCACAGTATCTTTGCCAGTAGCAAATATGACCGATAAAAGCGTACAAGTGATTGAGTGTTTACATTAAAGAAAAAATATTTATTTATAGTGTGTGTCTAAGGCTTGTATCTGGACTATGTGCTTTATGTGGAACCGTCATAATATTTATGATCAAATTTACTCAAGGACTATCAAGGCACAATGCTGGAGAAGAAAATTACAGAATATAAACAACACCTGTTACTTTTCACATTGTTTCAAAGTACCAATAAATATAGATGTTCTGTATTGTATTCAAATGTCACTTAACAATGTGTGTTATTTAAACAGCAAAGGAGGCTCCCTCTGGGAGACATTTTTAGGGTAAAATGATTCCATCGCACACTGCAATTCCAAGTAATAACACCACACAATATACTGAGAAATCGCACATTTCCATGGTTGGAAAGAAGAAATTGAAAAGAAAAGACTGCTGACAGGATCACAAAATGGGAATCTTTAATGATACAGTATGAAAATACAGCTTCTAAGTATTTAGATATGTCTGCACTAAGCCCAAGGGTTGCATTTTTCATCATGTGTTCAACACAGCATGGTGGTGTCTCTATAGCTTACATGTTAATGGTGGGCATACCTCTTGTCTAATGTTTTTATGGCCACGTCACTATATTTCCTTTGCACCTAAGAGGTTTTACATACTAAATCAAAAGCCTTTACAAATGCACTATATAATGCACATGTTCTCTGCATAATTCTGCTTAGCTTATTGAAATAAATAAGGGTATCTAAGGGAGTATGTGATCCTTTTGACTGTATCCTCCCATTACTCATTCATTTGGTTATGCAAGCATTCGCCTGTGATGTCAAGCATCCCTCCTCTACATTTAGACAAAGCATTATCTGTAAGAAAACATATCTATAAAAGCAAGGGAAAGCTCTGCTACAGAAATAAAACACAACTGTACCGCCATTTGACATTATTTGAAAATATTCTGTAAAATAAAGGATTAATGTCACTCTATTAGATCACTCTGAAAATCAGATGCACAACCAAATGCAGTAAATAATGGATAGCCATAGGATGTGCAAACTAACTGGACCTGACTATTTACAGAATAACCCTGGGTTAAATATGCATGTGGTTCATTGACAAATGACAAAATGGTCATTGCCAGAAATAAATGGACAACAATGTGGTGTGCATCAAAATCAGATGTAAAATCCAAGAGAAGCACCCAACAATATGCATTAAATTTGGTGGGACCACAAAAAAGGTGTAACATGTCTATAATCGCTTCCTCATAACTACTTAAAACTCTTTAACACCAATTTAAGGCTTTTCTAAAGAGGTTTTCTCAGTTAATATAGATCTTATTAAAAACAGTCTCCTCTTCAGAACTAGCTATCATTAAAGGGATACTGTCGTGGAAAAAAATGTTTTTTACAAAATGTATCAGTTAATAGTGCTACTACAGCAGAATCCTGCATTGAAATCCGTTTTTCAAAACAAGAAATGGATTTTTTTATATCTAATTTTAAAATTTGCTATGGGGCTAGACATTTTGACATTTCCCAGCTGCCCTCAGGTCATGTGACTTATGCTCTGATAAACTTCAGTCACACTTTACTGCTGCACTGCAAGTTGGAGTGATGTCATTACCCCTCCCGCCTACAAGCTGCTGTAATGTAAATAGAGCCTTGTCTGCTGAGCCTGTCAATTGAACAATAGGCAGGAATCAAGATAAGCTCCCACTGACACCACTTCAGAAGGACTGAAATAAGATAGTCCTGTGATCACTGCCCCCACTTACGTTTCAAAAATAAATAAATATAAATATACACACACAATTCATTTTGGGCACTGGAAAAAATATTTTATATAGATAGTTTATTATATTTGTTTACACAAAAATGAATGGCAGAAACACAGGAGTACACTCCCAGGACTGATGACAGGGAATAGAAAAAAAGGATAAAATAAGGAGGACATACTTGAAAACCAGGAAAACTTAAGAGAGGAAGGGTTAAAATAGCTCAGGAGAAAGGAGGCAGTAAGTACTTAATGAAAAAAGAAGTATTGCAGGCAGGAAAGGAGCAAGGTGTGTGTGAGGTGGATAGCAGAGAGAACTAACAGCTCCTTTACCTCATCTAGTAACCAGTAAAACAAACTAGGAAGGCAACAAGGAGAGAAAGTTCCCCCCTCCAAAGGAAAGCAGAGAACAAACTTACAGAACGGCAGGAGCTTTGATAGTGTCTGTGGGAGTAGGGGCTGCTAGTGCAGCTGTAGAGCAAAACGTAGGAAAGTGAAAGTAATTGCTTCCCTGCAAACCATGTGACCTCTCTCCTCCAAACATCACACGCATGGGCAGAGAGGGGAGGGGGAGTGTACAGCTAGATTCTCATGTCGTAGTGCGACCTGGCTTTTCATTACAGAGTGGCTGCCTCCAAGCACACAGGTAATGCTGTGCCTGCTGTTAGAGCAGCACAGGATGAATGTGTAATCAGGGCCGCTCCGGCCATGAGGCAAGGTGAGAATCTTGCCTCAGGCGGCACGGAGCGGCCAGTTACCAGGCGGCAAAAAACCGCCTCTGGTAACTTTAAGAGCCGAATTTCCGTTTTTTAAAACGGAAATTCGGCTCTTCTAGCGCAGCGAGCGCAATAGCGCTCACTGCACTAGCGATGCGGCCCCTCCTCCACCCGCTCCGACGCTGGTAGTTAGAAGAGCGGAGCAGGAGGAGGGGCGGCATTGGGGCTGCTGCCTCAGGCGGCAGCAGCCCCTGAAACGTGCCTGTGTGTAATTAGCAGAAATGGAAGCCCCATGACAAAATACAAACTAAAATAACTTATGCATGGATTTGTGGATTAAGATTTTATTTGCCAGACAGTGTTTATGGATGTGTGTTTTTTATAAAAATGCAAAAAAAAAAAAAAAGTTTAAAATGACGACAGATTCCCTTTAAAGCCACAATCACTTTCTGTCGAGTCACTGTTTGCAGAGAAGAAACTGATGCAGAAAATTACTAGCACAGATGAGACCCGTGTATAATGAGCTGCTTCTTATGCCAACTTCTAACTAAGGCTGCAAATAAGGGTTTGTTTATTCAGAGCTCAATATCAAATAACCCTTAATTAGGGCAGAGACACACGTGAAGATTCGGGGAGATTTAGTTGCCCCTCGACTAATCTCCCCGAAAAGCCTTGTGAGGCAACTTCAGGCGACTTCGGAAAACAAAGCTATCGGAGTGCCAGGGAGAGTTCCTTTTTAGGGAGATTAGTTACCCGAAGAAAAGGCGATTAGTCGACGGACAACTTAATCTCCCCGAATCTTCGCGTCTCTGTCTCTGCCCTTAGTGGGAGAAGGGTAGTGAATTCAGTGAAAAGCCCCCTAAAAAATCTCCATTAGTGCTTTATAATAATAACTATAAGAAATTAAGAAAATATGCATTGGTTTAATTAAAAGAATAAGCAAAATATATTTTCAACATTCTGTCGTTACTATTTATTGTGCTTGTTATAGCAAATGTAAATATAGGTCTATACTGTCCATTTAAAGGCCCTGTTGGGCTAATTTAACATGCTTGTTCATATTAGCAAACTCTCAAATATGCATTCGTTACTGTCCACAAATCAGTTGATGTAAAGCAGATTGCTTATTTATCTTAATTTTTTGTGTTTTTTTTAATTATAATGCTTTTCGTTCAACTTTCTGCAATGTGAAATTTCAGTAGCTATCTGGTTGCTAGGGTTCCATTTACCCTAGCAACCTGGCAGTGGTTTGTATAATATGAATAGGAGAGGCTGGAAAGAAAAAGAAGTCATAAATATGATCAATAATACTAAAAAGGTAGCTTTACAGAGCAATGTTTTTGGTTGCTGGAGGAAATGTTGGAAAGAGGGAGGGAAATAATTGAAAAACTATTAAAAAATTAAATAAGGCAATTGGAAAAGTTGATTTGAATATGGCATTCTACAACATACTAAATGTTAACTTAAAGGTGGACTACCCTTTACTAAATATAGTAGCACCCCATGCAATTGCAGTTAATTAAGATTTTTATCAGCCAGAGAAAAATATAGTAAGCTTTCTGCATTGCATACATCCTTTACCTGGAGTAACAGAAGACCTCAACATTCTGAATGGTTTGGTTTCTCTTGTTGAATGGAATTATTTCTTCGTTGTCTAAAGCTTGACCCTTACATGATTCAGCGAAATCAGTGTTCGGTTCTTGCTGGGAAGCAATCACAAAAAAAAAGTCTTTCTTAATTAGCAATTGGGTTAGAGGTCAGAATTATAGCCAGAATTTAATGCAACGTAACATATAGTAGCTGACTTGAGTTGTCATTGCTGAGCAAACATACTAAGACATCATAAATAACCAGCAATTTACCTTACAGTTTTCAATCCAGGTCTGTAACCCTGAAAATGTAAAGCTGGCCCAATTCCCACCATAGTAATTTCTCCTGGAAAAAAAAATAACAGGGTGTTAAAAGGATCTCATAAAAATGCACTTTGCTATTAATTCCAAACTGTCAAACGGTGTTAGTTACAACAAAGATTTGTATTAAAAAAAGTACAAAGGCCTTATAAATTTAAAGAGAAAAGAATTACTTAAAATGAATCACTCAACCAAGTTTAGATTAATGGTTATGATTCTTGGCCTGATAGTAGCATAGGTATATTTCTCTGTCTCAATGTGACTGTACCTAAATGCTTGAGAAAGAATCATACAGAATGAATACATAGCATAATTCACTGAAATTAAAGGCGCAGAAGATAAAAATTCTTACACCCAGTGGGACATAACATGATGTTCCTTTATGAACCATGTAGTTGATCAGACAGCTCAAGGTGTATTGTACTGGTTGGCAAACTTTTTAAGTTCAGTTGTTTTTGAAGGTATAACACTTCCCCCTCCCCCTTAGCTCATGAAATAAGTACAGATATATGAAATTATCAGTGTCAATTAATCTTAATTCAAGAATATCAAGGACAGCAAATATACATTCATAATACTACGGTAATAGATGTCTAGTCACCGATATTAACTGAACTACAAAACAAACAATGCAATGGACTGGAATGATTTATACCACTGTATAAAATCTTCTATCCTAAGCGATATATTAAACTATTTCATAGATTAATATATATATATTTATTTTTATTTATTTATTTATTTTTAGAACCTGCTTTCAAAGGTTCTAAGAAAGTTCATACAACAAAAACCCTCAGTAATCTTGGTAGTCAAATATAGGCCTAGGAGGTAGGTATAAAATTATTTAAAAAGGGAAACCATTATTAATGCTAATTAAAACACACTAAGTTAATTTATGTCTATTAAATGTCAACTTTTTCCCCTTGAGGGTAAACATAACCTTAAACCTGTGATTGCTAGCTGTAAAATGAAAATCTGGGTATGTATCTTTTACTAAAAATATTGTATTATATCCATCATTACCAAATGAAATGTAATGCACAGCATTTATGCAAAGTCAGGAGCCACGTGCAAGTGTTGCCTATCACTGCTTTAAACTATTAAAATGAGTGGAAAACTTTGATAAACATTGGGAATGATGATTTTGTCATCTGACCATAATGAAAAACTGGGTACCTAGATTCTGAATACAAGTATGGAACCTGCTATCCAGATTGCTCTGGACCTGGGGGTTTTCCAGAAGGATCTTTATGTAATTTGGTAATTCATACGATAAGGGGATTATTTATCAAAGGTTGAATATCAAAGGTTTTTATACCTCGAATTAACTTTATTAGTTTCGAATGGAAAAAAATAGATTCTGCAAGTTCGAGTTGCGAAACCCGAAAACTCTAATTAATTGAGTTTTCCGTGGAAAAAAACTCGAATCGCTCAAATTATTTGAGTTTTTGGGCAAACCCCCCCGAAAAAAACTCAAATATCATGAATGCTATTAACATCTTCAAATGGTTCAAGGGACCTCTGCCATTGACTCCTACATTACCTCAACAGGTTTTAGATGGTGTATTTTCAGATTCAAGCTATTTCCAGGGTCGGGGTATAATAAATCTCGAAAAATTTCAAGTTTTTTTTTTAACCTGAAAATTTGAAAATCAACTCAAAATCTCGAATTTTTTTGGAAAACACAACTCGAACCTTAATAAATAACTCCCTAAGTCTACTAGACAATCATTTAAACATTAAATAATTCAATTGGCTGGTTTTACCTTCAGCTCTGATTAATTATATACTGTATTAATGTATTATATTATTATAGCAGAGAAAAATATAATTTTTAAAAATTTGGATTATTTGGATACGACTGTCCTATAATTCTGGATAATGGATCCCATATCCTGTATATCATCATTGACCCATGACTTTTACACTTTAGTTAGGGGGTGCATAGGTCAGTAACCTGGTCAGGGTAATCTGATCTCTCCTAACATTTCTTCCTATTCTTATAATATCCCATGAAAACTCCCTTATATAATGAAACCCTTGCTCCCAACCTAGTAAATTGGTGCCCAAACCCTAATATTTTTTTAAATAGGTATTAATATTTAAGGACACATTTATTAAAGGTCCTGATGTATTTAACCCCGAAAAATGTACATTTTCTAGGGTATTTTTCAGTATTTCAGTATTTTTTTGCGATTTATTATACCCTGAAGTTGGAAATAGCTGAAATCCAAAAATACACCAGCTGTCGATGTCATGTAGAAGTCAATGGCAGCGGTCCCTTGAACCGTTCAAAGATGTTAATAGCCTTCATGATGTTCTGGGGGGTTTTTTGGTGGTTTTCGCTTGAAAACTCAATTGATTTAAGTTTTCGGGTTGTTCAAATCTAAGTTTTTTTTTAGTTTTTTCTTAAATCGGAAAAAAATTGAGTTCTAAGTTCATTCAAGGTATAAAAAAACTCACAAAGCTCTAAAATTCAACCTCTGATAAATAACCCCCCTTAATGACTATTAATGGAATTTCATACCTCCCAACAGAAAAATAGAAAGAGGGACAAAGAGATCTGCCGTGCCCAGTGGCAGATGTTTTTGACCATGCCCATTTTATGGCCACACCCCCTAAATACCACATCCATTTTACAAAATGTGAACACATATCTGGGGGTTTTAGGGTCAGGTTTTATGTTTTTACAGTTTTCTAATAAAGGTGAATTGCCCTTTAAGCTGCAATTCACAATTTCCCAAGAGACCTGCTTATATTAAACATTGTAAATTATTACAATTGTATCTTTGCTAATCTTAAATTATTACAAATGTATTTAAGTGCAGCTGCCGTATGCTGGGCTCTCTGCCAAAA
This sequence comes from Xenopus laevis, assembly GCF_017654675.1. NCBI lineage: Eukaryota > Metazoa > Chordata > Amphibia > Anura > Pipidae > Xenopus > Xenopus laevis. Next base: position 55,018,039 of record NC_054385.1, on the reverse strand, counting down.
GCCTCTTATTTGATTACATGTCAGAAACTTTGTAACTTTTTCTGGCTGTTCAGTGCAGAAGATCAAAGAGAAACTCAGGACATTTCACTAACAATCCAGGACTACGAGCTGAGCTGTCAAAATCGTGACTGTCCAGTGAAAATCGGGACAGGTGGGAGGTATGAAATTTTTACTTTATTTTTTTTGCCTGTGATTTGTTTATTTTATTTTTTTTTACACAAATCCACAAACAAAAGACGTTATTCGTAAAACACAGCCAAGAATAACATCAGTAGTCAATAATTAAAGAAAATAAACAAAACACAAGAAAAAAAAATCGATCTTTTTGCTTTGAAAATGGAAATTCTTCTTTTATAAGTCACACACAATGAAAGCTAGGAGGTCAGAGGAATTTGCTGACCAAATGAACACATTACTGTGGGAACTAGATTAATATGAAATAATAATACACAATCAAATTCCCTCCATGAGTTTCCTGTTAACTGCGCCGAATATGACTGCATGCCGACCTAGACATTTTGAATTGCAAATTACTTCTCTAAATCACTTAATGTCTATCCTTGAAATTTCACATGTCAACATCTCATTAATATCTACGGCGAATGTGGCTTTGTGAAAAGAACCACAGACTACATTTATTGAGACAGATAGCTGGCACAGAAAGATGGGCCTCCTTCAATTACAATTTGGCAGTAGCTAACTTTAGTTTCAAATCAGTCTGTAGGAATTTATGACAACCCGGCAATCATGTTCCAATTTTGAATAAGATTAGCTGAGGCTGATGGCAAGACTCGAATGGTATACATAAATCAACACAGGTACCACTCAGTGCTTCATAATTGACCACTTCACTTCTATGATACTTTAGAAATTGTCTCAATGTTGCATCAACACACCACATATGTACACAGACATTAATGGAGAGATATAAAAAGTGCCACTACAAAATGAGAGTTCAACAAACATTTATTTTAAAGGAAATGTTTCACACTCTTATAATGTAAAAGTGATTTAATTACTGAAAATTTCATGAGCAGAACAAAAACAAAGAAAATGTGTTAAATGATGTAATTAATAAAGGTAGAACACACCAGCTTAAAAGATATTACTGAAACTATGATTGACAGATACAGCCATCATTTTATCTATCAGTGTCCTTGTTATGCGCTAAGAGGGTCTGCCCAAATATTGGATCTCAAAGTAGGTCTAAAAGCGGTGGTCTACAGTAATAAGGAGAGCTTTGAGTCTGAATTGCTTAAGCAATCCTATAAAATCATAGCAGCAGCAAAGAAGTTCAGGTACTGAGCATTATGCAAAATGAATGAGGGCTTAAAAGGAAAACAAATAATTTAAGCATCTGTCATGGGAAAATGCAAAGATTTTATTAGGCACTGAAATCGACAAATCCCCACAGTTACACACAAAAGAATTAGTACATGGCCCAGATTATATACAATTAAGGCCCTTGCAAAAAACAATGTTCTCACATTACAAGCAATCTCCCATTATGATTAAAGGAGATTTTGTGATCTAAATGAAGCACTACCCATTGATTTCTATGGCTTGGGTTCATGGGGACAGTAAAGTAAAAGTTATCCAAGTCGATTCTATTCACTTGAGTTTAGAAAATGTAATTTTTTTTAATAAATTTAGATTGGTCGAATTTCGAGTTCATGGGAGTTTTAAAAAACTCGAATCGAATTCGAAATTCGACCCATGATAAAATCTGCCTCTAAGTCTACTAAAAAATAATTTAACATTAAATAAACCCAGAGAAAAGGAAATCATTTGTAAAAAAAATAAATTATTTTAATAAAATGGACTGTATTGGAGATAGCCTTCCCATAATGCAAGGATTTATGGGGAACGAGTTTCCAGATATCAGATCCCATACTTGCAATTAATTTTTTCTCTAAAAACGAATGTTGAGAAAATGTTTAAGTGAGGATCCTAAACAACAGGCAGCTGTTTTTCTTAGCTTTTCATAACATGCCATGAGAAAAATATGCCTCAAATTTAGAAGGCTTCTTTAACATTAAACAAAATGCAAAATAAGCAGAAAATAGTTTAAGATAAAAGTTGCACCACTTGCAAGAGACAAAAGAAAAGTGGTGACATTTTTGTCAGAAAATCAAAATAACGATGAATTAAAAGTTCTTTAAATCCAATAAACTGCCTGTGCCAATCTTTATTACTTCTGCTCATTTGGCACCAGTGGAACCAGCACCTGTTTTGGTCTTCTGAAAATAGTTTAGTTGAGGACCAGAATGTCACTCAAAAGGCTACACACAACTTATACTTGTGTGTAAAATGATGGCTATAGAGTGAGAAGAACACTAAGGTGGTTATTTATTAAGGTTCGAGCTATGTTCTCCAGAAAAATTTGAGTTTTCAAGGTTATTTTTTTTGGTCAAAAATCACATTTTTGGGTTAAATAAAAACTAGAATTTTTTGAGTTTATACATTACAGACTCCTAAGAGGAACAAGGGAGTTGATATTAACTTCTGTTAAAGAATAGCTCTTATTTAGTGTGTATATTATTACATTTCTATACTAGTCTTACTTAAAAAGTACAAAAAGGTTATTTATAGATCTTATTGGCTGCAAAATGCAAGGAAAAATATTACATTATAGCATGTAAGTCTGATACAATGGGCATGAAAGTTGCTGTGTTGTGCAATCTGGACTCATAAAGGAAAAAAAATATTAATATTTTCACATCAGTTCAAGGTATAGAAAGATCTGTAAATGTTCCCATTGTCTTTTTATATAAAAGCAGTGAAGCACACTACTACATTTACTCACGCATCTACATGAAGGACCTGTTGCCCAGTTCTGGTGCATGCGGCAGCAATGATGGACTCGGGAAGGCCTAAGAGATAAGAAAAAAAATGCTCTAGTAATTATTGTATTAAAACAAGTGAGTCAAATAGCAGTTGTTTTCAGATAGTTCACCATAAAAAAAGACTTTTATCAATGACTTTCTATTTGTTATCATTTATCTAATATTGAATTGTATAGTTTTATTTTTCGCCTTCTTATATCTTTCTAAAGCAGCTCTGGGGAGGGGGGGTCACCTACACTGTAAATTTTTCTAAATTGATAATTGAGTTTCATTAAAGGCAGGTGTTAGAATTGATACAATAGTTGCTAATATTCCACAGATGTTGCTAAGAAAAGTGTCAACTAATGTATCAAACAGTTCCGAATCTGCACCTCGATTACTGAGCTTCCAGACTGAAACACCAGAGATCGGAACATTAAACTTCAATTTTGGAATAATGATCAAAAAAAAAAATGTAAAGCAATTGAAAAAAGTCTGATGAACAAATAAATATATTTGAAATCAACTATATATTTGATATATATCTGAAATCAACTGCACTGAAAAAAAGTCGGTGAACAACCCCTTGAAGGGAGGTTTCTGCCTTTAAGCGCTTTGAATCTAATGTATATATAGGGGTTATTTATCAAAGGTCAAATTTTAGAGTTTCGTACACCTTGAATGAACTCGAATGAATGTAAAAAACAGGAATCCGTGCAGTCGAGGGAAAAACTCTGATTCTCAAACCATTCAAGTTTCCGGCGAAACCCACCAAAAAAACCAAAAGAACACCAAGAAGGCTGCTGTGCTTGGGGACAGCACAGCAATGTTTCTGGGGCTGCTGCTGCCCCCCCCTTCTGTTCCGTGTTTAAAACCTTAGTGACAGAGAGGGTCAAAGGGGGGACTGCATCCCTATTGCGCTCACTGCTCTAGCAGAGTCAAGTTTCCAGTTTAAAAACTGCGAGTGCAGCTCTTAAAGTTGCAGAGGCGAATATTTGCCGTTCTTGGTAACCAACCGATCGCTGCCATCTGAGGCAAGTTTCTCAAGTTTCATTTTTTTTATTCAAGTGTTTAGAGGTGTAGTGTCTGAATGGGACCTTAACCTGAAGTCCAGATTTGAGGCCAACTCCAATTGTTTGTGGTTTTAAATGGTATAAAAAAGGTATATGATTAAATGCGACAATATGGGAAATGAAGATCCATACATATATGTAATGGATCTTGGAGTTCAACTATAAACTACAGTATAAGAAAAGGCAAATATGACAATGAATGTGTATATCATTTTTTTAGGGTTAGCTTTAAAGGAATTGTTCAGTGTAAAAATTAAACATGGTAAATAGATAGGCTTCAAAATAAAAAAAAAAAATGTTTTTATATAGTTAGCCAAAAAATTAATCTATAGACTGTTGTGAACAGATGTCTAATCTAATGGCCGGAACACAACTCCCTCTTTTGTATCTCTCTAACCTGTTACCAGTCAGTAACCAATCAGTGTCAGAGCTGCAAAGCAAAAAGTAATGTTCTGGCTTTTACATTAGACATCTGCTCAATCCAGCTTTAAAGGAGACATTGTATATAACCTTCATATTCAGATATATTACTGATCCTTCCTCAAAACATGTAATGATGCAGAAAGAAAAACATTTTGAAAGCATTTTACCTCCTAAAACTGTCATTATATCAGAGCTGCAGAGAGATGTTTAAAGGTCAGAAGCTAGGCTGAAATGAAGAGTGGGAGTGTCTCTTCAATCTCCCACAGGAAGTGGTCACAGCACTGACTGACAGGCTGCAATCTGTAGCTGTAGCTGTAGCAGCCAAACTCCTCCCCTCCCACCCTCTGTCCTGTGTTCCCAGCCTGCACATAACTGTCTTATGCTGCTGCCTGATAATTCACTTGTAACAATATACCTTAAATGTTCAACATAAAAAAATAGTTTACAGTTTAACACAAACTGTAAATAATGTAATAGTAATATTTTCTTTAATTTAAAGTACAACAGTATGCTCCTGTGTTCCACAGGAAATAGGCATCAGTCACAAATGTACATGTCCAGCTGGACATAATCTATAGTCCATAATACATTGTTATGCACTATGCAACTCCCTGCCTCTATTAAATTATAAAAAGTTATAAATTATAAAAGTTACATTAGTGTACATTACAAACAGTGTACATTAGTATTTACGGTTATGCTGTAGGTTTGTTTCCCTGCATATTGATATATGATCAGGTGCAGGGAGTTGCAAGGGAATAAATGCAGCAGTTCTGGTATAATTTATGTTTACTTGCAGGGAGTAGCAAGGCTTCCAGCTTTTCTGGGACAATTTAAGATCAGGTGCTGTGTGTTGCAAGAGAAAATGCAGCTGTTGTGAAACAGTTTATGGTCAGGCACAGGGAGTTGCAAGGGAATACATGCAACTGTTCTGAAACAATTTATGGTCAGGTGCAGGGAGTTGCAAGGTAAAATACAGCTGTTCTGGAACAATTTCTGTTTAGGTGCAGGGAGTTACAAGGGAATTAATACAACTGTTCTGGAACAATTTATGATCAGGTGCAGGGAGTTGCAATGTAAAAATGCAGCTGTTATGCAACAATTAATATTTAGGTTCAGGGAGTTGAAAGAGAATACACGCAGCTGTTCTGAAACAATTTATGATCAGGTGCAGGGAGTTGCAAGGTAAAAATACAGCTGTTATGGAACAATTAAATTTAGGTTCAGGGAGTTGAAAGGGAATAAATGCAGCTGATGTTCTGGAATTGTATAACATATAATAACAGATGCAACACAATATTGCATAGAAAGTGACTGATATTTACACTAACTGCTGATACACATTGCCCCCAGAAAAGAATAAAATACTTTTAGTAGCAGATTATGTTTTATTTATATAGAAGCTTGCTTTTCTTTTTTTTCCCCCCAATTATTGCAGGGCAAGGGAAAGGAACAAGCAGTGTAGGGGGAGGAGAGAGGAAAACAAACAAAGTGCAGGGAGGGGTTAAATGAACAGGGCAGAGATGGAGAGAAAGGAGCAGTTCAGGGAAGGGAAAACAAGCAGTAAGAGTTAACAGATGTCTGCAGGGAAGGAATGACACCACAAACACGCCCACTCCTCCCTCACTGGCTGCTGCTTTGTACTTTTGGCAGAAAGAGCTGGTGGTTGCAGAGATGGTGGAAAGTCTTGGACAGGAAGTTGCAAAGGGGGAGGGCTGAGCACAGTTTTCAAGCTAATACAGACATTTTTAACAAAGGTATTAAAATAAAAATGATTTCTTCTATTTTACATGGTTTATTGTATTGTGAAAATGTATGCTATACATTCCCTTTAATAGCTGACATGTTTGGCTAACTGATTATATTAAAAACATTTTTTATTTCGCACAGCCTGTTTACCCAGTTTTTATTTTTAGACTGAACCGTTTCTTTAATAACAGAAAGTGTGATAACCTCTGCTCTAGAACAAAATAATAGTCTGTTGCTTTCAGGTGAACTTTTTTTTTTAACAAGAGGCAGATTTTGTAATGATTGAAAAGTTGAAATTTGTCCTCCCTTTCCACACCCACCTGCCAATGACTGGGAATGAAATCACAGCCATCACAAACTCCGCTTTCAAATCCTGACAAGTATTTCCCAAACTGTGAAATGATCTATATATTACTTGACAGGAATCTACCCAGAACAACCCCCTTAACTTGCTCCGGTAAAGAAAGCGGATGGTAGTTCACTTGAGAATCCCACTGCCAACTGAAAATGAGAAGCCATTCATTTCTTTAAAAGCAAAGACAGAAAACACTTTGCTGCTGCTTTCGTTTTCAATTTAATCAAATAAAATTTCCTTTTGTTTTGTGTGATAAATTTTCAAAACTGTATTGGAATCAGAAATTGATTTTCCCTCTACCACTGTACTTACAATATAAACATAAAATAAACGACTTACACAAGTCCTGCCCTATCAAATAATAAATAAAATATTCCCTTGACAGGCCTCTGATGACCTGGCAAAGCCCGAGTGCTTTCAGCCAAAATCATATGAAACCATAAATCATTCTCTACTTTATAGAACATTTCAAAATGGATTCCTGCATTCTACCTTGAAAGTCATTTCATGTGTTATTTATAACCACTGAACATCAGAAAGGAAAGAAAATTGCATAGGTCTAGAAAATTTACTGTGACTGCATTTATAAAGAATAACTCCTTCCTAGGAAAAGAAATTATACTGAATTACCAGCAGGTAGTGGTGGCAGAGACAACACCCGGTAATGCACATTATATTTCCCCTCTGAGAGCTGTATGGTGTAGCAATAATATCCTATTCTATAATGCAGCCCCTGTAAGTACCTACAATACTGGCAGTTATAGGTGCTGTATGTTTAATCGATAAGGTGCCTTTTCCTTTAACTTCATATGTCCCATGGGCATAGCACTGCACCCTACTTGCCCCCTTTCATTTAGCATCACAGATGCTAGAAGAACTTAGAATTGATTTGACCTATATTAGGCATGTCACATTTATCCAAATGGAACAGGTATGGCATCTATTATTCAGAAACCCATTATCCAGAAAGATCCAAAATATGGGAATGCCATTTCCCATAAAGTAAACAAACAATTTGAACGTTGAACTTGAACTTGCTTTTTCTCAAACCTTGTAGCTGATGGTTTCTAGCAGAAATTAATGCTGATGGCAGAACAATCCTATTGGGATTTTAATCTTTAAATGTTTTTTAATGGCCTTAAAGGAACAGTTCAGTGTAAAAATAAAAACTGGGTAATAGTTAGGCTGTGCAAAATAAAAATGTATCTAATATAGATAGCCACAATTTTAATCTATAACATACATGAAAAAGAATGAAGACCAATTGAAAAGTTGCTAGTAATATGAGATTTTATAAGATACTAAAAGTTAACTTAAATGCGAACAACCCCTTTAAGCATAAATCACATCCTTATTATATTACAACAAATGTTTATTGATTCACTGTATGAAGAGCAACTTCTTTCAAGTGCCTAGTGCTTTATATTCCCAGATTAAGTACTTCTCAATTGTTTGACTGGCAAATGACTCAAGGTTGGTCTATGTTGTCTAAAGTGTGACAATCTTGACTTAAAGTAGATGGTGTAAGAGAAAATGTTTTTTCTAAATAGGAAATACCTATATCTGTGTAAATTATGCTGTTATTGCAGGATCCTCCTTTACTATAACATGGTTTATAAAGTCTGATTTTTGTCATAATCTGGATGATAACAAAAGCCTTTAAAGGAATAGTTCAGTGTGAAAATAAAACCTGGGTAAATATATAGGCTGTGCAAAATAAAAAATGTTTCTAATATAGTTAGTTAGCCAAAAAGTAATACAGTATATAAAGGCTGGAGTGAACAGATATCTAATAAAACAGCCAGAATCCAACTTCCTGCTTTTCAGTTCTATAAGTGAGTTAGTCAGCGACTTGAAGGGGGGCCACATGGTACATATCTGTTCAGTGAGTTTGTAATTGATCCTCAGCATTCAGCTCAGATTCAAAAGCAACAGATATGACCCATGTGGCCCCCCCTCAAGTCTCTGATTGGTTACTGCCTGGTAACCAATCAGTGGAAACCAAGAGAGCTGAAAAGCAGGAAGTAGTGTTCTGGCTATTATAGTATAAAGTCAATCCAGCCTTTATACATTACATTTTTGGCTAACTAACTATATTAGAAACCTTTTTTATTTTGCACAGCCTATATATTTACCCAGTTTTTATTTTTACACTGAACAATTCCTTTAAAGGGGTTGTTCATCTTTGAGCTAACTTGTATTATGATGCCGAGAGTGATATTCTGAGACAATTTGCAATTGATTTTCATTTTTTATTATTTGTAGTGTTTGAGTTATTTAGCTTTTTATTCAGCAGTTCTCCAGTTTGCAATTTCATCAATCTGGTTGCTAGGGTTCAAATGAGCCTGGCAACCATCCATTAATTTAAACAAGAGACTGCAATATGAACAAGAGAGGGACAGAATAGAAGAATGAATAATAAAAAACAGCAATAACAATAAATGTCTAGCTTTACAGAACATTTATTTTATATGGGGTCAGTGACCCCATTTAAAAGACTCAGAAGAAGACACATAAATAAAAAACTTTTAAAATTGAGTTGCTTAGTTGTCCATTCTATAATATACTAATAGTTAATTTGAAGATGAACAACCCATTTAAATCAGTTGCCGCCTTCAAGGGGTAGTTCAGCTTCCAAACACTTTTTCAGTTGAGTTAGTTTTAAATTAAATTAAATCCTTTTTTTCATTTACTTTCCATTTTTTAATTTTTAAAGTTTTTCCAAATTCTAAGTTTAATGTCCCTTTCTCTAGTGTTTTGATCTGGCAGCTCAGTAATTCAAATGCAGATCCTGAACTGTTACAATTTTGCAACATTTAATTGATACATTTCTCAGCAGCATCTGTGGAGTATTAGCAATTATTGTATCCATTCTAACAGCTGCCTTTAATGAAACTCAGTGATTCTGCTCAGCAGGGACAAAGATAAGAAATGCATCCACTAAATGTATCAATTTAGAACAGTTTAGCGAGTCAGCGACCCCCCTTCCCAGAGCTGCTTCAGAATGGTGAAAAATTAGACTTACACTTCAATATTAGGAAAACTATAACACATAGAAAATAGAAAGTAAATGGAAAAAGTCTTTTTTTCTGGTGAACTATCTGAAACCAACTGAACGAAAAAAAAGTGTTGGATGGTGAACAACCCATTTAAGTCAGACTTATAGCAGAAATGATTACCCCCTGCAGGTAAACATAAGAGAAATCATTAGCCAAAGATCACTGGCCTACAGAACCTACCTGTAAATATGTCTTGAAAATACACCACAACAGGCACACATAAATAAAGCCTTATGTGGTTATGTAAAGTCTTTAAGTGACATGTTAGAGTAAACAACTTTTTTTTTACTAAAACTGTATTCCAGAGCTAGCCATTTATTTTTATCATTGTAAAAATCAATGTGTAAAAATGGACTTTCGGCAAATGAAAAATCAGCTGCTGAAATGAAGATTTAACTTGAAACTACTTCTTAGTCTGAAGTCATAAACAGCCTATCGACAACTATAGAGGATAAATATATCTTCCTTTATGAGTACGGTGAGTTTGAAGCACTCCCTAATGTGCTATTAGGAATTATTAATGGAGATACTTTTTTCTCTTCTACCTAAGTGCAGAATTGCTGGCCTGATGTATCTTTTCTACATTTTTCATTGATGGGAGAAATACCAGTGGCCTTTATAAATTATAATGCAATGCTTTTTACCACCCATCTAAATTAGCCATGGGAAGAACACATTTACCTAAACTGGCTGTGCCATTGTCAGATACAAGAACATTGTTAGGAGATATATTAACCTACTTTTAATGCTTCCATTTATTTAAAAACAGACAGTCCCAATAAACATCTCTCCAAAACACAGCACTTGCTTTTTTTGCTGGCAAGTTTTTATTGTTTTCTAATGGAACAGAACCTCTTTTTCTACTTAATTACACATAAAAAAGTAACCTACATAAGTTAAAGGGGTTGTTCACGTTTCAGTTAACTTTTAGTATGATGTAGACAGGGATATTCTGAGATAATTGGTTTTCATTATTTGTGGTTTTTGCATTATTTAGCAGCACTCCAGTTTGCTATTTCAGCCATCTGATTGCAAGGGTTCAAATTATCCTAGCAACCATGCATTGATATGAATAAGAGACTGGAATATGGATAGGAGAGGCCTGAATAGAAAGATAAGTAATAAACAGTAGCAATAATAATAAATGTGTAGCCTTACAGAGTAATTTGATTTTTAGATGCAGTCAGTGACCCCCCCATTTGAAAGATGGAAAAAGTCAGAAGAAAAGGGAAAATAATAAATAATAATAATAATGAAGAGCTAATTGAAAAGTTGCTTAGAATGAGCCATTCTATAACATATTAAAAGTTAACTTAAAGGTGAACCACCCCTTTAACAATGCCCTGGAAAGAACTGTTATAATCGTATGGTAGTTATGTAGCATTACAACCATTTTCTATTTTAGTTGTAACTCTACCACAAAATGATATGAACAAACAAAAATCAAAGATGGACAATAAACATACCAATATAGTAATGATTTCAACATGTCTGGGTGAATAAATGGTGATGCAAGGCAAAGCTGTAATAGTATCTCACTGGTTGGTCGTGAGCATATTAACCATTTATGCCACATCTTGGGTAACAGCAAAAGCACAAGCAGGTGTTTAAGTATTTGTATCAGTGAGCAGGTGGCCTATAGGTAAATCTCATTAGCTCAAAATCAGTGCCCTAGATGTGTGGTAGTTGTGATAAATACAGTATACACATACATGCTTGTTGGGACATGCCATCTGATTAGTTAGTACCCAAAAGTACGTTATACTTGTCAAACGTAATCAGTAATCAGCTTGAGCTATGAAACACATTACTGGAACAACTGGTAAATTCTGAAAGGATAGCAGCTGTGTGTGGGGGGGGGTGTGTGTGTGTGTGTGTGTGTGTGTGTGTGTGTGTGTATATATATATACACATACATACATACATACATACACACACACTGACTGTTACATATGTTAATTGGTGAAAATGTATCAACTGATGTAGCAAACTCAAACAGATTACAGAGCCAACAAACATGTCGCTTACTGAGTAAATTTATAGAGTACATTTAGAGGCCCATTTATCAAAGGTAGAATTTCGAATTCATGTGAATTTTGTTCAATTGAACTGGGAGTTTATTATGTAAGAAAGAAAATGGCTAATATTCGATCTAATGGTTCCAATCCAAAATTTCTAATTCAATTCGTATGAATCGAGTTTTTTATGTCAGGAAGGATATTAACATCTCCCAATGGCTTAACAGACCTTTGACATTGACTTGTATATGAACTCAGCAGGTTTTAGGTGGCAAATATTCAAATTAGGACTGTTTCCATGGTCGAAGTGTGATAAATCTCACATTCAAATTTACAATGAAATAGGGGGATTCAAATTCGAATGTGTGAATTTTGACATTCGAAAGTTCGAATTCGAAATTACTATTCGATCCTTGATAAATCTTAACTGTATTGTTATATTTACATTGTATAATTATCTTTCTAATAGCCTTCTACTATTCATCATACAGTCTCGAACAATCCACTGCCTTGTTACTAGGGGCAGATTGGACCCAAGCAACCAGAAAGCTGCTAAGCTGGAGAACTGCTGAACACTGTGCTAAAAAAGCACACAAAATAAAAAATTAAAACTAATTGCAAATTGTAAAGAGTGACTGACGTTTATCAGAGCACAAGTCACATGACTGGGAAAATGACAATATCTCTAGCCCCATGTCAGATTTCAAACTTAAATATAAAAGAATCTGTTGGCTCTTTTGAAAAATTTATTTCAGTGCAGAATTCTGCTAGAGCTGCACTATTAACTGATACATTTTGAAAAAAAAAATGTTTTCCCATGACAGTATCCCTTTAAGTCACTCTTGGTTCTACCCTTTTCATTTTTAGAAATTCCTCCCAAATATTATAATTACTGTCAGTGTGAAGTGCATTTAGGTTGCCAAGGAAGCTGCAAGTTAAGTCAGTTTGGGAGACTGAGAAGGAAAACATAAATCCTTAAATTACCACTAGAGGATATTTTAAGGTGATCACCCAAAAATGGGACTTGTCACCCCAAGAAATATTTCAAAAACTATCTATCTATCTATCTATCTATCTATCTATCTATCTATCTATCTATCATGTTAGTTGAGCAAAATATACTTTAGTTACATTATATAAATTATGTAAATGCTATCTCCTTCAGGCTTGAAATTCACAATCACAGCAAATAGGCAGGTACCATTTTGTGGACATTGTTATTAAGGCAAGTTATGTATCACCCCAAAATCTTGTGTATGCACCAGAAAGAGGGATCAATGTTCATAACCATTCACAGGCTACATAACATATGAAGGGAGGGGAAATATGAGGAGTGCCATGATAGCTAGGAAATGCTAAATTGAAAGTTAAAGTAATTGCTACCCCCCCCCCCTCTATGCCTGAGGCATAGAGACGGGGCAGGAAATATACGATTGAAAGCTCAGGTTTGTATATACACGGGGTCCCTCAGGGCTCGGTATTGGGTCCACTTTTATTGAATTTGTTTATTAATGACTTAGGGGAGGGTATTGTAAGTAATGTATCAGTGTTTGCAGATGACACAAAACTATCCAGCCCAATTAATTCCATCCAGGACGTGGCATCCTTGCAACACGATCTTGACAAACTGGCAATCTGGGCAGCTAAGTGGCAAATGAGATTCATTGTTGATAAATGTAAAGTCATGCACCTGCGATGTAAAATGTACAAGCCACTTATATATGATAAACTTGGCTGTAGCAAGCAATGCCTGTCAGCAGCATCAAGGGCAAATAAGGTCTTGAGCTGTATTAAAAGGGGCATAAATTTACAGGATGAAGGGTCATTCTTCCACTTTATAGAGCACCGGTAAGGCCCCATCTAGAATATGTCGTACAGTTTTGGTCTCCGTCTCTCTTCTGGAGAAGAGGCGTTTAAGGGGTGATATGATATCTATGTATAAATATATAAGGGGATCAATCTCTCTAATGCTTTATTTACCAGTAGGTCTTTCCAGCTGACACGAGGTCACCCATTCCGATTAGAAGAAAAGTGTTTTCGCCGAAATATTGGGAAGGAGTTTTTTACAGTGAGAGCTATGAAGATGTGGAATTCTCTCCCTGAATCAGTTGTACAGGCTGATACATTAGATAGCTTTAAGAAGGGGTTGGATGGATTTTTAGCAAGTGAGGGAATACAGGGTTATGGGAGATAGCTCATAGTACAAGTTGATCCAGGGACTAGTCCGATTGCCATTTTGGAGTCAGGAAGGAATGTTTTCCCCCCTCTGAGGAAAAATGGAGAGGTTTCAGATGGGGTTTTTTGCCTTCCTCAAGATCAACTGGCAGTTAGGCAGGTTAAAAAAAAAAGTTCAGCTGGTTTCAGATAGTTCACCAGAAATAAAGACTTCCCCAATTACTTTCTCTTTTCTATTTGTTTTTATAATATTGAAGTGTAAAGTGCCATTTTTCACCTTCTAAAGCAGATCTGGGATGGGGGGGAGTTCACTGACTCTCTAAACTGTTCTAAATTGATACATTTAGTGGATACATTTCTTTCTTTGTCCCTGCTGAGCAGAATCTCTGGGTTTAAGAATTGATACAATAGTTGCGAATATTCCAGAGATGCTGCTAAGAAATGTATCGACTAAATGTTGCCAAATTGTAACAGTTTAGAGTCGCGCCTGAATTACCGAGCTGCCAGATTGAAACACAAGAGACAGGGACATTAAACTTTCAACTTGGATTTTGGAAAAACAAAAAAAATAAAAGATGGAAAGCAATTAAAAAAGTCTTTATTTTTATTGTGTATGCACCATAATCGGGAACTTAATTCTCATGTGCAGTCCCCTATATAATTACAGAGTGTGAGGGGGAATGTGAGAAGTGCAGTGATGTGTAGGAAGTGCTAAATGCAAAGTGAAAGTAATTGACTGCCCCACCTAGATGCCTCAGGCATGGAGGCGGGGCAGATAATATTTGATTGACAGCTCACATATTTAAACACCTTTATAACAAGTATGGATGTTTTAATGAAAAAAAGTATTTAGTTGCCATGTTTAATTCGCAAAGGACTTTGATTATACAGCCTTTTATGTCTAGTGACAAGTCCACTTTAAGCAACTTATTAATAAACATTTTCAATGGTTCCAGTGTTATTTGTACATGTAATTAGAGCAGTTTCTGTCTGTTACAATACCCGCTTCTCCTTTTGCAATATTGTATCGGTAGTCAGCTCTACTCTAGCCATGACTCCGTTTCCCATGATACATTGCAGGCCATGTGATAATTAAAGAAAGCCCCTCAAAGGTCTGCAGGGCATCGTGGGAACAGGACTCTAGTCTGGAGGAGAATAAATAGCTCCTGGCATAGGACAGACAAATGCGGCTTTTATTTTCACTTACAAATAATAACTATCAATTCATATATATTGGGAAGGTGGTTTAGAATTACATTTGCTTTCATTATGCAGGAGGGCATCCCCATTAAAGCACCATTTGTTAGAATGTCCTGCAACACTGTTCATAAATTGTGCTACATGTTTATTAACTGAATGAAAGCATAGTGAACTCTTCTTGGACCTTCTTCTAATCTTAGGTTTCTTGCAAAACCCAAGGTAACAAGTAACACACAAGGCAAACTATATCCAGGTAAAACTGAGATTTTGCTTACATAGAGGGCTGCAACTTAATAGGAAGGGTATAGGCTACCCGAGAGTCGCATAAACATAGCAACCTATGAACCATTTCACTGCATTCGAACCAATAATCATGACAGATCCAGCCAGCTGCTGAGCCACGCCCCCTATCCCCCCGAAGAAGCAGGCTGTAATTTAAGCACCGAGGGTCCCACATTCCTATGATTCTCTGCCCCCGACCCACCGCAGTAATCATTAAATCGTACCAGTTCCGAGGATGACAACATCAAACTCCGTAGGCAGATCGTCCGCCATCCTGAAGGGATGCTGTCATGTGACAGGTGTGTACCGGAAGTGACGCCTATTGTAGCCAATACAAACGTGGTTAAGGAAGCCATAATTGTTCCGGGCAAATGTCGCACTGCTTCCAGCAACTGCATTGACGCACGTATCTCATTCTGATTTTTAAACACATAAGTTAAAAAATATATATATACCACGATTATTTATCACTCTGATTTTATAATAACAATACACCAAACGTCTCTATGCTCGCTTTGTGCCCAAAACCAATGTATTCTGTTTTAGTAAAAAAGGTGCAAAGTAAAGAACACTTGCAAACCCTGAAAGAAAGTAACAGTTGCCTTGAGCAGGCATTATTTCCAGGGCTGGGCTTATATGGTGTTTCATCTAATTACTTGCTATTAATGAATGGCACAATAAAACTATTTTTGCTTCATGATTTTCCTGGCAAGAAATATGACCTAGTTCATACCCTCATTGATTCCACAAAAATGGATGAAAATTTGCTCTACTTCACCAATGTGGACACTGATTTGCTTCTCATGTTGAAGTGTACAGACAGTACTCAGTCAGGGGCTGCATAATACATCTTGGGGCATAACTTGTTAGGTAGTGGGCAGGCCCGGACTGAGAATTAAAAAAGGCCCTTGCATTTCAGGTACACAGAGGCCCAATCAGCCCACAAAGAGGCCCAAACAGCCCCCACCAGACCACTAAATACTGACTTTCAATGGGACCTTATAGAAGCCCCTCTGGCATTTGCCAGAACCCACAGATTGCCAGTCCGGGCCTGGTAGTGGGACCCTCCAAATAACTTTTTGGCCAGGCCCTTGTGTGTGCTATATAAAAGTTTGACTAAACGTTTTTCAATGACAAAAAGGTTGAACTTGATGATATGTGCTTATTTTGTATGACACCTACTAAGATACAAACTCTCAGATCTCCAGAGGCCTGTGCAATCGATCCTGTGACATGAGAATAACACAGCTGTATTTTGGGTTGTGACCTCTTATAATGATTCCTACCAGTTGACCAGTGCTTCCGGCATTATGGGGCAGGCCTCTGACATCATAGTGATGTCACTAATCTATTATCTGCAATGCAAACCTGTATTTTTTTTCTCCTTTTATAGCTTGAAAGCCCCCCCCCCTCATGGCTGCACAACATTATAGTATTGTTATAATAGTATTTCTGAAGCAAACACACAACTTTTACATTAAAACGTACATTTTTCGTATTACTGTGCCTTTAACCAGTCATGGGTGGTTATTTCTTTCCATTTATATTCACTTGACATTTTTTAAATTGGGGCTTTTATAGCACCAGATTGAATTTGGAATGTATATACTTCCCTATCTGATTATCTGTTTGTAATAATCCCCAATAAGTATTTAGTATTGCCTTGTAACTGTCCCCAGCTTGTATGGTACATCATAAACTGTATTCTAGTGTCCTACTGTATTACTCTCTTGTTATACAGCATCCTTTGCCCTGACATAAGCTTTATGAATCCTCTTAACTTTTAAACTTAACTCACTTGCATGCACTGCAAATTCCTCAGTTTGTGAACAGTTACATTTTATCCTTAAAAATCAAGGGAGTGCGTACTCTCTGCCCATAATAACGTATTAGTTGCTGAAGCCTAGTCTAGTATCTATATATACCTGAAACTCTTTGCAAATTCATATGTAATTTACAGATAACCTTTGACTGGATGTGGATTAAATATAAATGATAGATAATACCTTCTGTAAAAACCCACTTCAAGTTAAGTTTTACTTGTTATAGAATGACTAATTCTAAGCAATGTTTAAATTGGTCGTCATTATTTATTTTGTATAGTTTTTGCATTATTTGCCTTCTTCTTCTGACTTTTTCCAGCTTTCAAATGGGGGTCATTGACCCCATCTAAAAACAATTGCTCTATAAAGCTATACATTTATTGTTAATTATATTTTTTTATTACTCATCTTTCTTTTCAGACTGTCTCCTACTCATATTCCAGTCTCTTCTTCATATCAATGCAGGGTTGTTAGGGTAATTGGGACCCTAGCAATCAGGGCTGAAATTGCAAACAGTAGAGCTGCTAAATAAAAAGCGAAATAACTCAAAATCTACAAATAATAAAAAATTAAAACCAATTGCAAATTGTTTCAGAATATAACTCTCTACATAATACTCAAAGTTAACTCAAAGGTGAACAACCCCTTTAAGTTCTTATTGAACATCACTTATCAAGCTCTCTTTCAAGTAGCAATTGTGTTCCTTATTATTCAGTTGATGCCTAACCTCTCATACAAAAGGGCATAAATATACATCCGCAAGTGCAGTGAGCAAATCTACAGTGCAATGTTCGTACAATGCAGAGTTTTTTCCTCAGAATCCTAGTGTCATTACGATCACAAGAAGGTGAACCATGCTGAGACAAAATCAGTAATTTGAAACTTTTTCAGTATTTAATCCCTTACTACCCCCTCGAAAATCTTTCTCTTAACCAATGTCAAATGAACAGGCTGAAAGCTAAGAGATGTTTGAATAACGGCACAATATTAGCCATTTGCTATCTCTGAGCACCATGCCAGTGGTTTGGCAATCACAGGGAAACCTTAATTACCAGCCCCTTTTGTGTAAACGGACAAAATCTCAGACTTTTTCCTGGTCTCATCATCCTATCTACTTTTGGTCCCCAGAAAAACGTAAAACTGCCTTTTGTATTTGTTAAAACAGTATCAACTAAATTACATGGCTTTCTATTCTATTCGTTCTGGCTTGGATTTGGTCCATGTTTCAAGAAAGCCTCCTAGCCTGAATATTGGCATTGTAGAAATTTAATTTATTCATATATGAAATATAATATCATTGCCAAGCCCCTCATATTGAAAACTTGAGAGGGGTGTTTATAAGTTTTAAAGGGTTAGATATATATCTATCAAAGTTCTAAGATGTAGCCACTGAGGCACCTGTTACAAGTTATACATGTGATTCATTACATCATTAAATAAAAAGCAGGTAATGACTACAGTGAATGGTTGCATTGTGTGCTTCATATCTATCAGTTTGCTGCTCTAACTGATACCATTATTTTCAATGGGATGTGTACTACATTGTGTACTACATTGTTCCTAATTATTAACGTTATAAATCTAATTTTAAAAACACATAATACATTATTCTTTTTGACTCTATAAGGAGATATAACTTGGTTAGGGCAATACTTGTTATTTATGTCTGATTGCCATACATATTAAATAAACTGGCCAAATTCTGAAATCAGAAACTATTGATTAAAAGTCGAATTATTCTAATAAATACATGGTTTATTATTTAATGATTACCTTTTTTTTCAATGTTTGTCTAGAATGAATAGGTTAAGGTTTTGCTTTGTTAACAATTTAAACTCTCCAGGAAATAAGTGTAGATGAAACTTAAGCCATAAAATCATCATCAGACTCCATTTTCAATTTAATTTCTTTTGCTTTTAAATGAGAAAATGGAAATATTATGATATTGAGCCATTAAAGATAGATTGCTGCTCAATTTTTCAGTTTTTCTTAGTTTATCTTAATCATAAAACCCAAAGCTAATCTAAGTTACCAATTAATTACTTAGACATGTCTATATACAAACTGCATGCAGAAATGGCGCAACAAAGCATAATTGCTAGTCTAACAGTTTTTTGTTTGCAAGTTCCTCATTTAAATGTACTTCAGAAGTTACAATGCCATATAGTAATGTAGACATTACTCTGCTAAACTGCTTCATGCAGCAGATCTCTTATTGATCATGCCACCAAATATATTAGCAGTGAAACCAAAATAAGGATGAATATTTTGAGGTACTCAAAAGAGCATAAGTGCTGAGACTGCTTTGATACCCATTTCTAAATTACCCAGAATAAAAATTTGTCTGCAGCAGCTGTACACAAGCTGCTTTTAAAAACCATTACAGATGGCATAAACTATTGCAGGAAGAAAGTGAATACCCTCTGAAGTATGGTAGGAGACTCTTTCATGCTTACCTATTCTAAGCACACACAACACCATAATGGAAAAGGTTTCAATTAGGGTGGAGTACAGGGATGCTAGTTCTTAACCTGAGCGCAAAGGTCTGCTTAGGTCCATACTTTATAGTAGCCTATCATTATGCTTTATGCAGACTCTTCTTCTCAAGCGTCCACATTATGGGGCCGATTCATGAAGCTCGAGTGAAGGATTCGAAGTAAAAAAACGTTGAATTTCGAAGTATTTTTTGGGCTACTTCGACCATCGAATGGGCTACTTCGACCTTCGACTACGACTACGAATCGAACGATTCGAACTAAAAATCGTTCGACTATTCGACCATTCGATAGTCGAAGTAGTGCCTCTTTAAAAAAAACTTCGACCCCCTACTTCGGCAGCTAAAAGCTACCGAAGTCAATGTTAGCCTATAGGGAAGGTCCCCATAGGCTTGCCTAAGTTTTTTTGATCGAAGGATATTCCTTCGATCGTTGGATTAAAATCCTTCGAATCGTTCGATTCGAAGGATTTAATCGTTCAATCTAAGGAATAATCTTTCGATCGTTCGATCGTAGGATTTGCGCTAAATCCTTCGACTTCGATATTCGAAGTCGAAGGATTTTAGTTCCTAGTCGAATATCGAGGGTTAATTAACCCTCGATATTCGACCCTTCATACATCTGCCCCTAAGTCTCTCAGGTATACCCCAGCTACTGTGTACCAGTTTACTTGTAAATAAATATTATTAATAGTGGATGTATTAGTAATCCACTACACACTTTATATTTATACACTTGAATTGTAAATTTTTACTTCTCTGATTAATTATGTTATAGATGCATTTAACAAAATCATTTATGTGGTCCTACAATAAGACATAGCTATTCAATAAAATAAGGCTGGATAGTGAAAAGCATATTTCGCTTATCACTAAGGGGCAGATTTATTAAGGGTCAAGTTGTGTTTTCCACAAAAAATTTGAGTTTTGAGTAAAAAACACCTTGAATTTTCGATATTTATTATACCCCGACCCTGGAAATAGCTTGAATCTCAAATACACCATCTAAAACCTTTTGAGGTCACGTAGAACTCAATAAAATATATCCCTTGAATAGTGATGGACTTTTTATTTATTCGGCAGGTGTGAATTTGCAGCGAATTCCCGCAATTCGCCACTGGCGAATAAACTTGGGTAACTGCCGCAAAAATTCCCAAAAAAATGGACGCCGGCGTCAAAAATGAGACGCCGGCACCTTTCGCAAATTTTTCACCGTGAATTCTTTGGCGAAACGGGACAAAATAGCCCATCACTACCCTTCAACCATTTGAAGATGTTAATAGCCTGGACAATGTTTGAGTTTTTTTTACTGGGTTTCCCTCGAAAACTCGATCAATTCACCTAAAACTCGATTCATTTGAGTTTTCGGTTCGTTAACCCTGAACTCCCTGATTCAAGTTTTTTCCATTCGAGGTTTTTAATTAGAAACCATTCGAGTTGTGAGTTCATTTGAAGTTTATAAAAGCTCACATAGCTCTAAAATTCAACCTTTGATACATTGGGGGCAGATTTATTAAAGGTCGAAGTGAATTTTCGAATTTTGAAGTCATTTTTGGGTACTTCGGCCATCGAATAGGCCAAATTTGACTTTGACTTCGATTCGAATTGAAAAACCTTCAAAAATTCGACCACTTGAAAATCGAAGTACTGTCTCTTTAAAAAATTAGACTTTGACACTTCGCCACCTTAAACCTACCGAATTGCTGTTTAGCCTATGGGGGACCTCCTAGAACCTATCTGAGGCTTTTGGGAAAGTTTTGAGAAGTCAAAGTTTTTTTTTTGAAAAAATCCTTCGAATCGTTCGATTCAAAGGGTTAAATCGTTCGATCATACCATTTTACTTCGCTGAAAAAAATACTTAAACTATCGAAGTACTTAAATGCAATGGTCGAATTTCGTAGTTTTTTTACTTCGAAATTCGATCCTTGATAAATATGCCCCTTAGCGGCAAATTTACTAAACTCGAGTGAAGGATTAGAATAAAAAATACTTCGAATTTCTAAGGTTTTTTTGGGCTATTTCGACCATCGAATTGGCTACTTCGACCTTCGACGATTCGAACTAAAAATCGTTCAACTATTCAACCATTCGATAGTCGAAGTACTGTCTCTTTAAAAAAAACTTTGACTACTTACTTCGCCACTTAAAACCTACCGAACTTCAATGTTAGCCTATGGGGACCTTCCCCATAAGTTTTGTAAGATTTTTATGATCGAAGAAAAATCGTTTGATTGATGGATTAAAATCCTTCGATCGATCGAAGAAATTGCGCTAAATCCTTCGACTTCGATATTCGAAGTACTGTAGTTCGATGGCCAGATATCGAGGGTTAATTAACCGTCGATATTCGACCCTTAGTAAATGTGCCCCTTAGTGTCAGCTGTAGGAGAATGGGATATTAATACAATTATGTAATAAGTTTTAAGATGATTTATATGAGGGGGTTAAAATGTATATTTTCAGAAGCCTTTTCAATACATACTGTATGCTACAGTTGTATAATTGATGGTAAATGTGCACACAACAGTCTTAGATCACCAGCAAATCTAGATCAAATTCTTGGATCAAATTGTGAACTCCAGAATTTAGGAATATTATCGCCATCATTCGGGAACATAACAGTATTTGAAATGATGCCAACTTTTCATCTTTATCTTTGTGGAATATTTTAATCATGTCTTAATAAATTAATATGTAGAGAATTTTGATTAATGATAAAAAAAATATAAAAAAAGATCACAGTAGTTCACAAAAATGAATAAAACAAAAATTTCAGATTTGCTAACTAATGAGATATTTAGACAAAATTATTACTAACCAGGGAAGAAAACCTTATATTGTCCTTAGCTATTTCATTCTGGTGATGACATACCAACACCACTCAGCATACCCATTTCTACATGGATCAATAAACACATTCACTAACAGAGATTTAACAGAGTAAATCAAACATGGGATTAAATATTTTCTGCATAACAGACCACAAAATGGAGATTTATTTTACCAAAAGTATCTGCCTTTGATTAGAATTTCATAAGGACATAATTAACCTGCACAATGAGTGGACAAGTACTAAAACTGCAGTTTGTTGGTAGGCTGAATTAGATTTCATATAAATGCCTTAGCACACAAGGGATTATACAAGGAGAGCTATCAATGCATTTATGTGTTGCTGAATGTGTAAATTAATTGTGAATACAAACACATTTACAATTCCTTCCTTCCTCACTGAAATCTTGTACTTTACGTGACATTTCAATTTAATAATTAGATTGTTTTTGGAACAATTCACACATTATACATCAATGTCACTGTAAAATGCTTGCTGTACTACTTTATAGTTATTCAACTGACCTTCATTTAAATGCACCTTTTCTTAATTCCTTTATTGCCTTAATTTAGTTTAGCTCTTACTCAAATAATATGGAGATTTATTAGTTTAGTAACTAATCTATACAAATCTATAGATGCAAAAATCTAACTTAAAAATAAAAGAATGTATTTAGTATGCATATATCCTTACTAAATGCTAAAAACCCATTTTCTTGGAATATCTTGTTACTGTATTCTGCCTTTTTCTTTTTTGCTATACTGTAAATGAGTATACATGAAATCTGAGAAGTGGTAAAAAATGTAGTGATTTAAAGAGTAAAAACACATTTCAGAAGACGGTGGTGAAATTCACAAAATTAGTTGTATCACAACTGTTTCAATAACATATTTTGCTGGAAAATATTACCCTTGTTTATGGCACTACCTTCCTATAAACATAAATATGAACATTTACTGATTATTAAATACTAGTCCAATTGCTTTTGCAGAGATGCAAAATCAGCTTTCTTACAAACCTTACTGTACGAGTATTTAATAATTGCCATTCGTTTCTGTTGTGGATTTCATTTATCTGGTTCGTACTGGATAAAGGATCTATGCATGTGAACAGAAGCTGCTTGTAAGACTTCCAGCATACAGAGAGGATGATTGTAAGAAGAGTGGACAGCTCCAGTGTTTAACCATGCATGGAAGGAAATCCATTTCACTCGGCACACAAGTTCTCTCTGATGCAAAGCTGTTGATAACATATTACTGTTACATGAATTGAACACGGCAGTTTTACTTATGTGTCAAATGTATTTCTAAAATGATATTAAAAGCATCATAATCTGCTAAAATGTTTTGTTCATTAAAGAAAAGTGAGAATTAAAGAATTCCTACCTAGTCAGAGCCTTGTGGATTGACATCCAAATACATTCTTCCATTGTATCTTGGATTCTATCCTATCTGTATGTGGGATGTGGTTGTTTCTGTTACACGGTCAAACGTAGCTATAATTAGGTGGTTTTTATGCTGGTCAGTGCTAAAGGAAACGTATGTAGATAAACATAAATGCACTCCTGAAACAACTGTTAGCATCTGTATTGTGCATTAGGCAGCAATATGTGGCATTCTGTGACTTTTTTGAGGCCATTGCTAACGGTGATGGCATTCTCTGAAATGGTACCAGATAAAAAAAAATAATCTATAAAGTAATCTAATGCTTTACATACTAAACATGCCTAAAGAAATGCTGTATATACAGAAGCACAACTATTGAAACATACCTGTAACAGACATTTTTCCAATCAAAATCACTGGCACCCTAGTACATAGAGTCATTACCCAAGCTGTTAACTTCAACTGAACTCAGACCACCCTCTGGGTGCACAATCCATTACCTGCTTCTGGGACCATTTTCCATGACCCCAGGCACATGCTAGAGCTCAAAGAGCAAAAGCACCTCTTAGTGCTTATTCAACAAGCATTTGTGACTGGGGTCATTCTGTGCCCTGGACCTTGCTCAAAATACTGTGAGTATGTGAATGATGGATCTGCCCTTCCCTTTTATGTCTGTATTGGCATGGGAGCAGGAATCCATTTATACCTCCCAACTGTCCCGTTTTGAGTGGGACAGTCCCGATTTTGAGAGCTCAACCCACAGTTTTGTTCCTCTTTCTCTTTCTATGTCCATATGCTCCTTCACTTTAAAGCATGTTGTACAAGTATTGTCACGGAAGACCCTGGTATTAGTATGTATAGGTATTTGAAATACCTTAAGTGGTGTGGTCAGAAGCTTGTCCGAGAACTTTCCACAATTCCTGTAAACAAAGTGGGCTTTATCTGCTCAGGAATCACCATTGTAATTCCCACCTATTCAGTCTATTGCATCGGTATTAGGACTCCTGGCTGATACTCCCAGAGCAACCTTTAATAGGTTTTGGTTTTTCTATACAGAATCTCCTCAACATCAATACACCAATACCAGCTTAGTAAGGAGGTGATTACAAACCGAATGTTTTCTGCAAAACTACAAAAATGTAATTGAAAAAACAGTGAAACTAAAAATCCTGGTGGAATTAGACATGGCATATGTCTGGGATGTCAGTCAGATCCCTGTGTAAATGTAATATATTACTGGAAATTGCTCAAACTTTATTTTCAAATGAAGGGTTAATATATTTTGAATGTTTTTTGAACAGATGACACCTGAGAGTTGGGATTTTATTTTCATTCTCTCTCTTCTGGATTTTGAACATATGTTTAGCACATAAATGCAAATTGGATGCTGCTCTTGCCAGGTATTAAAAATCAAAGAGAATGGCTGATATTCTTTTTAGAAATCTCTGTATGGGGAACTTTTGAAGCTTGTGCACTGATACGAGATACTAGCAAATAATCCTCACCGCAAGCAGCATTTAATATTGGACTTTATTAAACTATGTATGCATGTATGTATGGTAGGATGCTAAGCAGGCTTTGATGTTGAATTCTGACGATATGGAATTCAATAGAAATTCTGGGGTCAAGCATTAGCAGTCACTGGGGATGAAAACATATATTATTTTTATTCAGATAAACACTGATTCATTAAGAAAAATACTTGCCTTGTTGTGTGTTATTTAGAGAATGGGAGTTCTGAATGTGTGTACTTGATTACTTACTAACTTGATTTCTAAGCTTTTTCTGTAAAGAAATGGCTTGTATTGTAATATAGGAATTAGATCCACGATACAGTGGTATATACAGATATTGGACCTGTTATCCAGAATACTCAGGACCTGGGGTTTTCTGAATAAGGGATATTTCCGTAATTTAAGTATACTAACAGATACTTTAAACATGAGTTAAGCCCAATAGGGATTGTTTTGTCTCCAATAAGGATTAATTATATATTAGTTGGGATCAAGTACAAGGTACTGTTTACAAAGAAAAAGAAATCATTTTTAAAATTTGAATTATTTGATTATAATGAAGACTATGGGAAATGGCCTTTCTGGATAGCATGTTCCTGGATTACGGATCCTACCTGTAATACAGATAGAGGGAGATAAACTGTGAATGACCATGTCTTTGTGATGTGTGACAATCTGTACATTACAAACAGGCTCTGGTTTCCTCACTTTAAATTATCTGTGTGGCTGAAACAAAGGGTGGGACTGAGTTCCTTACTAATGTTCTATATCCAAAGTGGTTATATCGCCTATTACCAACATTCTTTCCTTCAAAAGTAGTGCTGTTGTGTAAAGGAAATATAATATATGTGTAAAAGAGAAAGCAACCTGATTAATGACAGTTTTAATGACTGAGTGTGCTGGATTCTTTCCCAGTAAAGGTGAGTGAAATTTCAGACTGCTGCCCTACACCAGCCACTAAAGACTGAAACATTCTGATAAATCATTCATCAAATGAAACCCACATTTAAAGTTCTGCGTGGGTCCTGATTTACAGAAAGAAGACGTTAATGGATTACTATTGAACTGCATGTTCTTTCTGTAGGACATTAATATGTGCACTTAAGCATTCATAAAAATAAAGATATTTTACCAGCTCTGGTGTAATTAAATAAATTGCTACCAGTTTACAGCTTCCCATATGAATACAGTAGGTGCACTTTAACATATACTTTGTGAGTGGACTAAAAATGGAGCTAACTTTAGGGGGCTGATTTATCAAAAGTCAAATGTTTTTTTACCTTGAATTAACTCGAATGACCTCAAAACAGGAATGGTATCTTACTTAAGAAAAAACTCGAATGCCAAAAATCTGATTCTGCAAGTTCGAGTCCCGCAATCCAGAAAACTCGAATTGATTGTTCTCGATTCTAATTTTTGTCCAAAACCCCCTGAAAAAAACTTGAACATCAAGCAGACTGTTAACCTATTCAGGGACCTCTGCAATTGACTTCTACAGAACCTAGGTGGTGTATTTTTCGGATTCAAGCTATTTCCAGGGGCAAAGTATAATAAAAAAAACTCAAAAAAACTCGATCGATTCCTGAGTTTTGACAACTCGAATACTTGAATTTTTTTTATCTTAGATCAAGTACAAGGTACTGTTTTATGATTACAGAGAAAAAGGAAAATATTTTTATACAATTGGATTATTTGGATAAAATGGAGCCTATGGGAGACGGCCTTTCTGAGACGCTGTATGGACAAAACCAACTGGATGGTGCCCCGGGGGTAATGGCTATGCTAGGGGATTTATCATCAGTCAGGCACTCTTTGAGAAAATGGGCTGCTAAGGTGCTTGGTTGGGTTATCACCAGGCAATTTGCTTAGATGCAGAATACACATTAGAGGCAGCGGCGCTCCACCAATGAGGCGAGTTGATCCACTCGCCTCAGGTGGCAGCGCCCCCTGGTTACCAGGGGCGGCAAAAATGCCGCTCCTGGTAACTAAGAGACTAATTTTCGGTTTTCAACCCGGAAATTCGGCTCTTCTAGTGCAGAAAGCGCAATTACTTTGGGCACTTATTGCAAGGAATTTTTATATGTTCTCTCCAGTTGATTTCCTCAGGGTACTCCAGTTTTCTCCTGTGTTTCAAAAACATACAGGCATATTAATTGGCTTCTGATAAAAATGTAACCTATTGTGTATGAATATAATAGAGGCCTTAGATTGTTATCTCCACTGGTACAATAACTGATTTGAATACATATAGAATGTATAGTTTCTGTATAATTCTGCTTAAAAGGCTCAGCTTTATAAAAAATAAAAAAGGAAATAAAGAATTGCAGATATTGTGAGCCCCTACCCATAAGGATCATGGCACAAAGGCTGTTTTGCTGGTATGGAAAACACTGTGCTTATGACATGTTAGCACTGTCAAGCATCAATTGGAAGGAGAGTTGTCATGAGTGAAAATGTAGTCATGTCTAACAATGTACATGAGGACCATCCATTCGGCAGTCTCCTACTGTTTGTACATTGCAGTTCCCAGCATCCCCTGCTAGCCTACTGCAAATACAGATATATGATTCCTTGTCAGAAAAAAATATTATTCAGAAAGCTCAAAATTACAGGAAGGCCGTCAACCACAGAGACCTTTTTAAGCAAATAATTAGAATTTTTAAAAGTTATTTCATTTTTCGCTGTAATAATTAGACATTACCTTGCACTTGATCATAACTACAATCAGATAGCATACATCTATATTGGTGGAAGAGCATTATGTTGGGTTTCATGCTTTTAATAGACTTAAGGTATGGAGATCTAAATTATGAAAAGATCAGACCAAATCCCTGGTCCCAAGCATTCCTGATAAAAGATTTGATACCTGTATCTCTTTTAACAGAGTGTCCAGCTGGTTTGAGTTGTACTTAATTATTCTAAATAAAATATGTTGCAAGATCACTATAGATCCCCCCGACAAGTTCAGAACTACCGGGGGAGCAGGGGGTGCGAGCGGGCCAGGGCCTGCACCCCCTCAGGGCCCCCGGCAGTCCGTTTGCCGCTGAAAATGCGGCCAAATGCGGCCGTACCGAGGGGGCAGGGCCCGGCTGCGCGTCACACACCAGGGCCCGCCCCCTCTAGGATCGCTACTGCCCCCCGAACAGCTGTAACTATATCAAACTTCCAGCTATTTTCTGTTTGCATTGCCTTTACTTACTGCAAATTACATTTCTAATGTTTAAAGTTATACATTTCCCAGAGCTGATCCCAGTTCTCCATTAATGGTGACCTGTATTCAGTGTAAAGGTTTAATTTCCAAATGTAGCACTTGATACTCTTAATATGCCCGTTTTATGTTCATGTGAAATTTTACAAGCCTTTTTTATGCTTTCCATATTGATCTGTGCTGTTGTTCCTGTGCGGGGCCACTCAAGAGGGATCCTCTTGCATTTTATTGTCTTTCTGTGAGTGCATAAAGTGGCTAATATTTTCTCTAATTCGTGGCTTGGATATATTGTCATTTCACTGAACCTCCTGTTTGTAACCCTTTCCTGGTTTGGGTTTGCTAGTGTTGTTTTGTACCGAGAAGTTTATTTTAATGTTTACAAGTTTGCTGCAGGTTTTGTTCATTTTTTTTTTTTTGGGGGGGGGGGACAAGGCAAATAATAGGGCAGCTTCAACTGGTATAGAATAAGCTATGCATTTGTACTCTATCGTCTATATAATGTACAAAATTGTAAAGGATTAACCATAGATATATATAGGAAGGTTATCCTTTATTAATTATATTTATTAACTCACTGCTAAAGATAAGTGGTATTGATCCAGCTTCTACTGGGTTGTTGTACAGTAGTTTAATATTGATAATGAATGGACATACAGGATAATTACTACTTGTTATTAAAGGAGAACTAAAGCTTAACTAAAGAAGTAGCTAGACATATTGTACATTATGTTTTGGGCTTCTATAGCAGCCCAAGACTACCACAGCCCTTTAGCAGAGAAGATCTGTCTCTCCAAAGATGCCCCAGTAGCTCCCCATCTTCTTTTCTGCTGATTCACTGCACATGCTCTGTGCTGTTGCCGCTTACTGAGCTTAGGGACCCACTCACAATATACAGTACACATAGAATATAAATGTCACAATATAAGGCTGATTAATAATTAATACAAATAATTACTACATGGCAGCACAGAAACCAGTGCAACTAGCACCAGACTTTAATAATCAACTCTGTAGCATCAGCTTATGTTACAGGCCAACCTCATTTTCTGCTTGATAATTTGCAATGACCCCTAAGCTTAGCTTCTCAACAGCTGCTCAGAGCCCATTGAGCATGTGAGTGTCACAGACACTTTCCAAGATGGTGTCCCCCTGTGACAAGTTTGAAGTCCTGGATCATTGCCGCTATTGAGAAGCTGAAATTTTAGGCTGGTACAATAAGTGCAGTATATAAAATATGGCATTTCTAGCCATATTCATTTTTAAGGTTTAGTTCCTTCTTTAAAGGCAATGGAAAGTCTCAAATGATACCCATAGGCCCTACAGTGCAAGGCACATATGCTGCAACACCGGATTGTGGCTCCCCATGGATGGTCAGCTCACACAGGTTCTGTTAGAGTTCCAAGCATCTTTGTCACAATAAATAATTAGATAATCTATGAGCACCCAATTAAGTGGGCCTTCCAAGAAGTCATTTGGGACTGGTATGCCAGAGTGAGCAAGTGCAGGCTGGCAAAATCATTAGCTTGCTAAGAGTGGTAAAAGGTAAAGAATACACAATCAGTAGCGGTAGATAGCATTAAGAATATTGAATGTTCTCAAAAAGACATAATATAAATATACTAACCCCCAATTTAGGCATCAAGAAGGAAATTACATTGGCTTTGTTGCTGGTTTACACTTTCATCTGTCCCAGCTAGATCAGAACTATGAGTAAGGAACAAGAAGGGTGCATGTCTATTTTCTCAGCCTATTCACAGTATTGTGTAATAATGTAACATTGTTGATTTATGTATGACCCGATATAAAAATGACTAAAATCCCATTGTGCCTATTGCTATTTTACTGCAGCAATGTATTTGCTCTATGTTGGAATGTGTCATGTCCAAAGCCAAGTTATTCCGACAGCCCTTTGTGCTGACACAGTGTGCGATGGGTCAGGCCAGGGTTAAGGATTTGTGAACAGTGCTTCTCTCGTGTCACTGCCTATACACAAAGCTGTACCAAGAGCAGCAGTCCTGAACACAAGGAGGCATCTTAGGATAAGAGCTGAACTTGAAAGGAATCTTTGTGTTCTTAACTATCATCTCGCCTGGCGGTCAGCAAGTGTTACAGCTAACAATACGGATAAACTAACAACTCTGCAACATGATACACCAGGATCTCACCCTGACAGAATCATTATAACCAAATAAAATTGTTTTCTGAAAATACTGTGCTTACTTTGCCCTTTGTCTTCCTTTCTGCAACAGTTTCACAGGTTCACTTTCTTTTGAAAGGGGATCTTATAAGTAATGCAATAACCTTACAGCTGAACAAAACGGAATTCCTTCAGAGTTCATTTCTATTGCAGTTCTATGAAATAATTAAAGGGCTAGTGTACCTCAAAATTAACCCTTATCATCTCCAAAGTATTGAGATTTTTTGTCTTTGCAGCTCTTCAGTTTGGAATACCAAAATCTATCTGATTGATAGCCAATGCAACATGGCAGAGATATGTAAGTGAAAAGAGAAGTGGAATAAGAGAGAGAGAGAGAGAGAGAGAGAGATAAACAATAAAATGTAACAATAACAATAAAAATGTACACTTACAAAGAATCGATTTTTTTTGGTTGCCAGGGTCAGCGACCTCAACAACCACAAAGCATTTTAAATTGCAGCCATGAAAAGCGGCAGTACACAAAGTAAGTAATTCAAAAGCCATAAAAAATCAATTCCATTGGAAAAGATGCTAAGAATTTGGCAATCTATATTATAGATCATTTATTTATACTAATAAAAAAGTTAATTGAAAGAGGAATTTCACTTTAATGCTACTTATATTAATTTGTTTCTGATATTTAGAAACTGATGTTAAAATATTCTGAATTCCAATTCTTTCATTTTGCGTTCGTATTCATGAAATTAATGTAAAAATATTACATCACATATTATTATACATTTACTAATACTATACAATACTGTATGCATTTGACGAGGTATTTGATCTGTTGCTCTCCAATTTCATTTAGTGAGTCCATCACTGCTTCCTTGGTCATCTGCACAGACTGCTGAACACAGGGATCCGAGGAGTAAAAAGCTATAAAAGTGACTAGAACATACAGTAGCATATCTCCGAAGGAAGAATTCAACTATGGGGCACCAAGATGAGAGAAAGGGATGAAGATCTCTCTGCAAGGTGCAGTGTCATTGATAGAAGCTGTTTGGTTCCACAGTAAAATAATTTTAAGGAAGATGATCTGTTTCACACAGACATAATGGCTTATTTACAACTGCAAGCACAGTGGGCAACTTGCACTTTTCCCTGCAGTGAGTTGTGCGCAAAAACACTTTCATTAAAGTTTCTTGCTTAAAAATACACTCTTTGCACTGCTGCACTGCGGCCAGGGTTGGACTGGGGGGCAGGGCCCACTGGGGCTGCTGGTGTGGCTGATTTGTGATGAAGCATTTACACAACTCCCTTGATTTTGGCCAAACAGAGCCTACTGTAGACTGTCAGTCCACATAGAAGTTACCAGTAGTCAACCACAGCCTATATTTGGCACCCCCAGGAACTGTATGCATGCTTTTGTTGCTCTCCAACTTTTTTTTATATTTGAATGTGGCTCATGGGTGATAAAGGTTGGGGACCCCTGCACTAGGGGATAACCACCTGAAATCCCTGGGCTAGTGGGAACACCTAAACCACCCACAGATCATACCTGCACATGAATGGACTACATTTTCTCCCATATATGCTTAGCATTGGCTCAGTCTTGTATTTAGTGCATATAACTGAAGAAGATAGTCAAAGTCCAAGTCCAATATATATATTTTTTACAATGATGGCAGCTGATATCTGCCTATATATACAGTAGGTCAAGGCCCTGGAAGCCTATTCATAAATTTACTTTAATCAGCTTTCAGAAGCAGAAGAGTTCTTTGTTCCTACCAGCCATAGCTGAAATAACATATCAACACAAAATTCTATTTAATTTACAGAATGTTCATGTTCTATACAGACAGTTATAATACCTGGCTTTGAATACATAGTCAAATATGACACTAACCCCTCCTGGGAGCTGACAGTTCAGTGAAAACTGATATTTGAAACACAAACCATTGAGCTCTTAGGGGTGACATTGGGGACTTATGTAACCCTATCCTATAGAAATAGCAAAAAAACTAATCTAGGTAAAGATAAGAGTCAACAGCATTTTACCTCCATGTAGTCTCTTATGCGAGGGACCTGCCCTTTGAAAGTGTGGTTACAAGATTTCCAAATGGGTTTACAGAAGGTAAAAATACATTTTAAAAAAAATTAAATTTTTCCTGGAGCCTAGACATACAGCAACAAACAGTCAAAGTTAAAATACATAAAAAAATTCTCATTTTATTAACAGTATAAATGTATGTTTAGTGTAACAGATAAAACAATAAAATGCAAATACTACATAAATGATTAGCCAGTCATTGAAAACTTTGATATATAATATTCAAATATTCCCTGCGGGTAAAACATTAATAAGCAAGCTCTATTAATTTAAAGAGGTTACAAAATATATAGCCTTTACAAATTAATTTGATCTATAAATAAATAAATTCAACTGGAATTATATGCAGTACCTATAATCTTATTAGCAAATGATACACTGCTCCAACAAGGCACCTCTATCATGTGGTAAAAAAGTTTGCAAGTTGGAATGAAAGAAAAAAAAAATAGCAGGTTACAAGCATAAGCATAGCTTTGCACCAGGAATATTAATAGTCTGTAATTTGTTTCTGAACTACAACCCTTATAATCCTAAATTTACTAAAACTCGAATTTGTCTCACTTTTTATTAAACCAAGCTCAACCAAACTACCATCCGCGATTTTAACTTTTTTATCAATAAAATAAATTGAAAAATTTGGTGCGGGAAAGGACTCGATAAAATTGAGTAAAAGCTTGAATCAGTCGAATTTGACGCCCTAATCGCTCGATTATCCAAAAAGCTCAGAATTATGGAAAGATAATTTCCCATAGACTGCATAGTCAAAATTTTAAAGCACATTTCCTTTTAACTTCCTAACTAAGATATAATTTAATACTTATTGGAAGCAGCACAATCCTATTGGGTTTATTTAATGTGTAAAAGATCTATTAGCAGACTTAGGAGGTTATTTATCAAAAGTCGAGTTGTTTTTTTCCACAAAAAATTCTAGTTTTTGAGGTTATTTTTTTGGTCAATTTATTGATATATTGTACCCTGAACCTGGAGATCAATTAGAGTTTTCGGGTTTCTCTACTCGAATTTACTGATTCAAGTTTTTTCTTGAATTAGAAACCATTTGAGTTGTGAGTTCATTCCAGGTCTAAAAAAGCCCAAAAAACCCTTAGTCCCAAGCATTCTAGATAACAGGTCCCTTATCTGTATTTTCAAAACTGTAGATCGGGTATGTGATTACCTATCAAACTGTTATACTGCAACTACCAACCTCTCTTGGAAGACCTCTTATTGGGAGTTTTAGTTTAACAACAGCTTTCCCAGTTCATGCTGATGAGGAGCTTTTTTGCCAGTGGGTGTAAGCATGGGAATTGCGGATGGATGGCAACTTTTACACATGGGTCTCCAACTATATTTCTGATCATCTCCATTGATACTCAAGGTCATTTTTTATTTAGTTATCCCTAATGCCAGGGACAGACGATATCTCTAATGGAAAAACAAGATTTATCACTGCTTCATTCTAGTGGCAAGTTTGTGGTTAGGTGGTTTGAAAGCATGCACGATCCTAAACCATAACTATTGACATGCCATTTAGGAACAGACT
This sequence comes from Xenopus laevis, assembly GCF_017654675.1. Classification (NCBI taxonomy): domain Eukaryota; kingdom Metazoa; phylum Chordata; class Amphibia; order Anura; family Pipidae; genus Xenopus; species Xenopus laevis. The sequence goes on along the minus strand of NC_054385.1, from coordinate 54,983,836 downwards.
GCAGGCTGCACTTTGAGCTAATGTGATGCAGCCTATAGCTCCTGTGTTGCACCTATACTGCTAACCAGAAAGCTCAGAATTCCCACAGCAGTATAAATTATCCTGGGGAAGTGATTCCTCCTGCATTCATAAGCCAGTGTCTCAGCTTTGCTTATGTCATTGCACCAATCCTCAACAACAGAAGACGTTGCATATCTGTCCCTAGATACAGTGACTGGTAGTTCAGCAGAGAAATACTGACTTTCCTATAATAGGGCTGTAATATTGCCGCTCTATGCACTTAGCATTCTCACAGCTGACTACCTGCAAAGTTAAATGAAGTTATATTTTTTAGACCCAAACCCATATTCTACAGTACTTTGAATTCTAGATGGCAGCAAGCACATTAAATGTTTTAGCCGAAATGCTGGAGTGAATTATACACATTGAGGTGAAGAACCCTCCATACAATACACCATCCCTAATATGCCTTATTTTACCTAATAAAGATTGCACCATCTTTGAAACATTAGAACCAGATGTCAGTGCATTACTTCACTGCTGATGTATGTAATAGGAATGACACACTAATTATTTTAATTCAGTAGAAATGTACTGATTATTTATCACAGCTGACAATACAAATTATAAAAACATTCAATTATAATCAGCGGTAATACATTATTTATTGATTCTGCATTATGCACACATTAATACAATGCATTTAATTTCACAGGAGAGAGGATTGGTTTTATATTGATACCCAGATGTTTGAAGTCATCACTTTCATTGGAATACATGATGTTTAGATGTGAGTTTGCAAAATTAAAAGGTCAGGATCACAATGTAACTAAATTAGAAGCAGACAATAAAACCCAGCAGAATAGACTTTGTATCACTTAGGCACGAACTGTGGAAACACTAACCGTGTTCTCAGAATACTTTTTTACAGGACTGCCCACGTATAGAAGGGGTCAGTTCTGGGAAAGGTTACCTCAAGGACCTTTAATGGGAGAATCCTTAAAAAATACTGTAGTTGTGCATGTGTGAGGTTTGCAGGCCGGGGTTTGTTATAGTGTATTGGGGTTCCGTATTCAGGATGGTTGTTGGAAGATGAAGATGTTCACCATAGATGTGTTATCTATTTTCTCTTGCATAGGGAGGTCACCAAATAAGCAGATATCTGGCCACCAATGAGATGGGTCTAATCAAGCTGGTGCCCAGTGCAATCCTATTGGAAATGTGTTATAGCCAAATGATTTCCACCACACGATATTTAGGAGGTTATTTATCAAAGTACCATTTTCTACTACAAACTAGGATAAACTCTGTTTGGGTTTTTTACGCTTATTTACTATAAGATTTTCCCGAAAATTTGCTTTGTGGGGAAAAAAATATTTTTTCACATTTTTTTGGGGATTTTTCACCCAATTTCTTATGCTTTTTTGCCTGAAAACTCTGAAAAATTTGGGCTATTGTTTGAAACCCAGAGCACGTGGTATGCAATACAGGGCTGCCATCAGGGGGGCACAGGGGGTACAGCTTTACCGGGCCCGGGGCTAAAGGGGGGCCCGGCTGTGCTGAAAAAGTTAATGCGGCGCTGAAGACTCTAAGCCACGCTGAAGACTTTTGCAATGTCCAGTTGCGATCAGCATGCGATGGGCTCTAAGGCAGTGGTTCGGGTTACAACTCCATGTGAAGCACTAACCAATGAGCGACTGAATCTTTTTTGCGAAGCCGCATGTGCCTAATGCAAGCACCGCAAGTCAGTGTGTTTGTGTTTGCAGCAAGGGACTTACATACACCAATTTCCTTTTCATTTCAGGAGAGTATGATCCCCCTACAATTAGTGCCCCCATGTCATAATTAGGGCTACCATCATAAGCCTAACTATTTCTCCCCAGTACAATAATATATGGGCTCCCTATGATAAAAGAAACCATGTGCATGCCGTTTTGGCTTACAAGGCTCCAGCAAAATGCCTCTCCAGCTGTACCACCTATATCCCACAACCGAAGCTAATGAAGAACCTAAGGTAAGTTCCACTGAACACTAATGTTTTATTTTATCGAACCCCTGGCCACCAATGGTTTTTAAACATCTTCTATGGGGCCCTAACCACCAATGTTTATGGGGGGCCCTGGCACAATTTTTTTTATTTATAAGTGGGCCCCTGGCCACCAATGATTTTTTTAAACTTGCAGGGGACCCTGAACAACAATGTTTTTGTATAAACTTTATGGGGTGCCCTGGCACAATTTTTTATTTATGGGCCCTGACCACAAATGATTTTTTTTAACTTGTAGGGGGGCCCTGACTGCTAATGTTTTTAAAAACTTTTATGTGGGACCCTGGCTGCCAGGCCCGGACTGGCAATCTTTGGGTTCTGGCAAATGCCAGAGGGGCTGCTATAAGGTGCCATCGAAAATCCGTATTTAGTGGGCTGGTGGGGGCTGTTTGGGCCTCTGTTTGGGCTTTTTGTGCCTCTGTGTACCTGAAATGGCAGGGCCTATTTTATTTCTCAGTCTGGACCTGCTGGCCGCCAATTTTTTATTTAAATTATAAGGGGACCCTGACCAGCAATGGTTTTTTATAACTTGCAAGTGATGGGGTTTACCGTTTTTAGTGCTGGTGTCTGTGTGGACTTTATATGGTGGTGTGGGCGAGATCTGGGGTGGGGCTTGTGGGCTGGGGTGGGCGGGGCCCAGAAAATTTTGCTGTACTGGGCCCTGTGATTTCTGATGGCGGCCCTGATGCAATAGCACCCACTTCTGAGTATTGGCATTGGGTTAATAGGACTCACCATAGAACTTTCCCACCAGGACCCACTCTTACAACAATTACAGTATATGTAGCCAATGTAAAATGGTATATGTATGTCACATAATGCATATGGGGAAATAAGAAAGGGAGAATTGGTATTGCTGTAGACTTGGGCTTAGTGCCCACTAAGATATCTTCTGATACAAACTGACCCTGTAACCATGCCATAAATAAGCTCTATACTGGTCACATGGCAATGTACAAATGGAGAACACATTTCCTTTACAATGTAAACATTACATGCATTGTAGGAAGACTTCTGGTTTTAAAATGGTTAATACGGAAGAAATAATAGTGAAGGGGTCCTTTGTAGGTAGTCTGGATGCCAGCCTCTGAGCAGGGAATATTCTGGCACTAAGTGAACTAATTCTAGCATAGAATTTTGGACAGATTGCAAAGGAGAAAGCTGTGAGGCAGGGTGACATGAATATTTATCACTTCACACTTTTCCCCCTCAGATATAAGGCTCTTGAATGACGTACAGTATTCCCACAAATTGTATTGCGTACTTCAACACATCTGCAACAAATAAAAGTGGCAAAGATGTACACTTCTCGGTCAGACTCTGGAGGTGCATGAAGTCAAACCCAAGCTGCGTACGGGTATAAGCATAAAAGCACTGCAATGTAAAAAAAGGTTCTTATATGATTCATAAATGTTACTTTTTAGATTTTAACCCTAAATAAATCTGTAAATAAACTACATCTACTGTTGAGACACTTAAATGCATGCATTGCTTGATATAATTTATACAGTGCCCAGTGGGTCAATAACATAGGTTAAATATATTTGTTTGAAACAGCTTTTCAAAAATCTGGAGGGAGGGGGCACTGAAAAGGATTTTTAGGTGTCTTTGACATTTTAAATAAAATTACATTGAAACTAGTGAATAAAAACATTCATTTTTGTTCTAGTCTTAAGTGACTATGCGTGTCTAAACTGTGTCTAAAATGCCGTTCCCAATCTGCAGATGAATGTATGTGTATGTGTATGTATGTGGCTGAATTCAACTCAGTAAAACGTATTGGATGTGACTCCTTCCTAGGAGCCTAAAAATATATGGACAAGTATGTTAGAACGTTATGGGACATGTGGGGTAATGTAAAGCCTACGACTTATGGAAACCAGTAAGATGTTTCCTTTTAAAGGAGTACTAAACCCTAAAAATGATTCTGGCTAAAAATGCCACATTTTCTATACTGAACTTATTGCACCGGCCTAAAGTTTTAGCTTATCGATAGCAGCAATGATCCAAGACTTCAAACTTGTCACAGGGAGTCACCATCTTGGAAAGTGTATGTGACGCTCACATGCTCAGTGGGTTTTGAGCAGCTGTTGAGAAGCTAAGCTTAGGGGTCATCACAAATTATCAAGCAGAAAAAGAGGTTGGCCTGTAATATAAGCTGATGCTACAAGGTTGATTATTAAAGTCTGATGCTAATTGCACTGGTTTCTGTGCTGTCATGTAGTAATTATCTGTATTAATTATTAATCGGCCTTATATTGTGACATTTATATTCTAAGTGTACTGTATATTGTGAGTTGGTCCCTAAGCTCAGTAAGTGACAGCAGCACAGAGCATGTGCAGTGAATCAGCAGAAAAGAAGATGGGGATCTACCGGGGCATCTTTGGAGACACAGATCTTCCCTGTTAAAGGGCTGTGTGTGCCTTGGGCTGGTACAGAAGCCCAAAACTTAGGGAGTTATTTACTAAACTCCGAATGCAAAAATCACGAAAGATTAGTGATTTTTTTTTATAAAATCGGACTTTTAAAAAATCACGAATTTAGAAGAATTTGAGAAGTCCCAATTAATTTTTTGATGTACGCTGGGTTTTGTGCAATACCCTGAAGTTTTCGGGTGAAAAATCTGAAAAAATCGTGAAAATCTTATTTTTTCCTGCAAAGCAAATTTTCGGAAAATGTAATAATAAATAAACTCAAAAAACAAAAAAGGGGATTTGATCGTCGTTTGCAGCAGAAAATATTGAGATGAATTCAGACTTTGATAAATAACCCCCTTAATGTACAACATTTTTAGCCTACTTCTTTAGTTAGGTTTTAGTTCTCCTTTAAACAGCTTTTACTCTTACTATTAGATGTGTCCTTACAAACATCCGGTATCAATTTGAAACTTCCCTCCCTTTCCAGAATCCCACATAGGCACCTATAACATGGAGCTCACATCATTTAGCCAAGTGAAGCTTTGCCAAAGAATAGCAATACAAAGTGGGAAATGTAAGAGCTAGCTTTGGATTCATAAATCCGACTACATCGCTAATGTAAATCTCTGTCTTGGTGTCACTAAGCAGATTTCTCTCCTTAATCAGGATTTAGCACAAGAAAAGGCTTTGAAGGCTTTACAGCGCTGTCATTCATTCCACTACTGAGGGCCTTGAGAAGTGTAAGATCTAAATGAAGCATCCTTTTCATGGATTGTCACCTCTCAAGGGTACTGCCTTTAACTTCCGCATTTATGATTGTGTATTGCTGGATGCTGCTGCACATTACAGACTGGTGTCATGCTACACCACTTCTGGCCTTGGAATTCAGAACTCATTTGAAAGTGTATCCAGTATCTGGGAAATTTTACACATGCAGTTATTGTAAATGCCTTGCTTTAAGTTGTTATATATCTCCCTCTGTGCCAGTAGTGTGTTAATAGAACAAGGTTTGCCGTTTTACTGCCCATTGCAGCTTATAGAAGCAAAAGATAATCATAAATCCCCAGGACTAAATTTTCGTATTTGCCTAGAACTGGAATTTCATACTGCCAACCAGTAAACACCACCTTCATCCAGTCAGTGTATGACACAGAATGCTGAAAACTGTCAGCATGGCTGTGATGGATTGGAAAAAACCCATAAAAATAATTCGCTTTATTGACATTTAATTGACCGTGATGCTACTCTGCTTCCTATGAAATAAAACACAGAAACATAATAGTAGAAAAATATAGAAAGGCCCATCTAGCCTGGCCTACATAGAACAAAGTTATTGTTTATATTTGGTGATTCTTAGAATAGTATTTGTCTTATACAGGTCTACCCTCTACTTTTTTCATGCATCCAAAAAAAAATAATAAGATTTCTGAAAAAAAAAGATTTCTAACATGTTTGCTGCTTGCTTTTTTTGCATAAAGAAAAAAACATTTAATTCAACTTTATAGTTAAAATAAAATTTTAAATCATTAACTTTATTTGTAAATATTATATGGCAAATAAATGCAGCCCCAATTCCCTATCATTATTTAGCTCTCCTCCAACCAAAGCTCCTATTCCCTGCAATGCATTGCATGTTCTATAATCAATAGAGAATAACAGAAGCAGGCAAGGCATTGTGGGATTGCAGAATTGAGGCATGCTGTGAAGGAAATAGCAAAGGACAGACAAAAAAGCTTATTTGCTATAGCTGGGGTCAGTGGAAATTTTGGACACAAATGCAACAATGCAAACATTTCCCCAGAATTCCGGCATCATTCCAGCTGCCTACTAAATAAATACATACATGCATTTGTGCAGAAATGGTGTTATTTCAGGAAGGAGCTGTGTCAGTAAATGCATTACCCTATGCTCACCAGATGCATTGTTGGGTCAACTGATGTTTCTGGACTACAGCTCTACATACCATATTTTCAAGGGCAAAACCATCTTGGGAGTTGTAGTCTAGCACAGAAAGTAGCAGAGTATACAGTCCAGCAACATCTGTGAACCCAACGTTAGAAACTGGGCACAAAGAGAATCCTGGAATAACCATCAGTGCAAAGTAGGTGTAAACTCCAGTTTTGCCTTGTGTTCTTTATGTACTTGGCACTTGCATGCAGTTCTTCAGAGCAGAGCATTGGTGCTACGTACAATTTCACCCCCTTTGATTGCCTGTAAGTACACAGCCTTAAGGTCCCCATAGACGCGACGATTCTTCTTGCCGAACGACCGATTTTAGGGAAGTCCGACCAATCCTTCGAAATTATCGTGCGGTTAGTGGTATTCGAACGATCGTACATCTTACGATTTTTCGGCCGACATCTGTCGGGAAATTGATCGGCCAGGTCAAAAAATCTTTGTCGGCCCCAGTGCAATCTCTCTATGTTTGCAGGGCCAAGCAGGCAGCTCCCCTTTGTTTTCCTGCCAAATTGGTCTTTTTAGTTGATGGTAAATTCGTACGATCGTACGATCGTTCTGAGAAGATATTGGTCTCACGATCAGGATCTGATCTTTTAAAAATCTCAACATCTATGGCCAGCTTTACAAAGAAACCACAGCACGATGAACATAAAGCAGAGTATACTGTAAAATGTCTCCCTTTAAACTTTTACAAATAAACACTAGACAGTGCTTAAAGTAAAGGGTATTCATATATAAAACAAAAAACGCATAAATCCTATTAAATGGAGACTCCTGTATTGCTTTTGTCCTGTACTGCAGTTTCCAGAAGAATATCAGCATTAAAACAGGCATCTTACACCCTCCGAACTGCTGAACGAAAGTGGTTAAAAGATGCAATCTTGTATGTTAATAGCTCAGTTGGCAAGAAATGTATACAAGCTAATGGAAGCTATTTTATTCTTATGAATTATAAACCAATGCATGACATAATATCTTGCACTGTTTAGGCAGAGTGCTACAAGCAATAGATAGTTAAATTCAGTATTTCAGAGGATCTTTGTCTAGATCGCCTTTTTCTCTCCCTATGAATCAATATGCAGGAAAATTCAGGACAAAGGTAGGATTCAACACCAGTGTGCCTGGGGCTCTGAGCATGCACCTGTTGTTCCCGAAGCTGCTATAACCTGCCAGCCTTTCTTATTCAAATTTGCAACTGCATATTAGCAGCTTATTTTACAGTGCAAAAAATATCAGCATGTGGGCAGGACAATGCCTGTATTTGCTGATAAATCTATAAATTCTAAAATGTATATTAAATATATATTATGATCAGTAAATTACATCCTGTACACAAATCATTGTCATCATTTATTTATATAGCAGCTGCAAGTTACAAAGCTGGGTCTTACAATAATTTAACAAACAAGGGTACAAAATAGGTCGGACCAGAGGCCCCTATTTGCAAGAGCTAATTTGTACACAAATAATTGAAATCAGAGCAATATAACTGTAAGGGCCTCTACACACGTTTAGTCTTGTGTTCCCATAAGGTGACTTTTTTATGTTTTCCATGGGGGGCAGCCATTCAAACTGGAAAAAAAGGAGAAAGGGCACAGGTTATATAGCAAATAACAGATAAGCCCTGCCCAATACAATGGTGTTTTATCTATCATCTGCTATGTAACCTGTGCTATTACTCCTTTTTTTCCAGCTTGAACAGCTGCCCCCATGACTAGACATCAGCTTGTTTATGTAGTCTTTCTAAAGCAAACATGCCAGTCTTACCAGTGCAGAGCAACAGTATATTATGTTTTAATTACTTTGATGCATTTTCAGTTTTTGGTGTCACTGATCCTTTAAGAAAAACTGCTCACAAATATGCATTTTTGGTTAAAATACTTTTTTTTCTGAAACAACACATTAGTAATTAATCACAGCGATACTGTCTATGGTGAGTAGCAGTGGAATTCTGGTTACAAAATGTAACGTGCTAAAATGACTGCTTGAATAAAGGCTGATTTTTGTCTCAGAGACATCTTTTAATTCCAAAATCTTTTTATGCTTTTGCAATGGAAAATATTTAGCTTATTGCATTTTGCTAAATAAGAGTTCTAAATGTAAACTGATTGCTGTGTTTTACAGCACTGTAGCAAAGGTAAGTATATGACAGTCTGGGTACATGCGATGTATCATTACCTATGTGTACACAAAAAAGTGTATGGTTCTTGCACCAGGCCTTTATTTTGTGCAAATCATTGTGACAACCTTTGTTTAACCCAGGATCCTGGGTGTTTAAATATACACATGGCTACAATTAAATTATATAAAGAAATAAGTAACCACAGTTAAAAGGGAATGCAAAGAATGATCTTTAAATAAGAATATGTTACCTTAGTTATTTACACATATCAGATATGGAAAAGTACTCATAAAGGTTTTATTCTCTGTTGAGGATACCCTTAAATCCATTTCTTGTGGAAATTGTTTATAAAAGGTGTACAACATTCTTTATGCAATGCACAACAAATAAGTAAATCTTCCTGTATGGAGGTCTAAAATTCATGAGATCAGAATTACTAATAGTAGGATATGTATCATTTACTACCCTGATGAAATCTGCCATGGAATTTGCATCAATTTGTCCCTTTTCAGCATTAATTTTAAAATGCTGCCTGATTCGCTATGGTGATTGGCCTTAGCAACCAGAAGCAAATTAAACTTATTCTTTTAATGGCACAACTTCTCTTATATTCATATCCATGCCCTCTCCTGTTAATTTTTTAGTTTTCAAACAACTAGAAGGTTGCTCGGATGAGCAAATTTAAATACAAGTACAAGCTAGCAGGAAAAAAAAACGAATTGAATAGTTTTAGAAAAATCAAAAAGCGGAATATTAAAAACACACAAAAAAGTTAATAAGCAAATTTAAAAAAAATTGAATCTGATACAAATAATTTTCTAATGCCACTGTCTATATCAAGAGCAACATGTATGTTGTATTAAAAGTTACTTTTAGAGCTCTTACAGATGAGGGTTTGTCCTGCGTTTAGCAGTTTTGTATGGTACAGCGATAAAGCGTCCACTGCAAAGAATAGGCTAAGTTCCCTTGCAGTAGAATACAAAAAAAGCCACCATATGGGAACACAGGACAAAATACTTGTGTATAAGAGCCCTTAGGTCAGCTCCTGATTTAAATAATTTGGATAGTTTGTAAGGCTCTTACCAGACAATATTTTTGATAGGTGCACATGCACATAAGTGATTTAATTCTCTGAACAATCAGGATTTGTGCATAATTGCATTTTATATGTGATAGCATTCTGACTGCTTACATATAAAATCCAATTTGCGAACTTGCAGGGTAATAAAGCATTTACTTTATATACAAAAACATGTATTTCACTCATACATAGTATTCAGAATGTGCCAGCGGATGACTCACGTGCACACATTCATATGCAAGTTACAGTATGCAACTACTTGTCCCCTCCTCAAATTGAATCTTGTCCATGACTTTTCACGTGATAAACCATGAAATAACTTTTTCTCACTGAATTGAATCTGGCCCAAAATTGGAGTTAAAATGGAGTTAGAAGAACATCAAATTCACAAAATACATGGAGGCTTTGTACACTTTGACGTTAAACTGTCATACAAAAGTGACACCAAGGGGCCCCATAGGCTTGGCTAACTTTTTCTATCGAACTATCTGCGCTAAATCCTTCGACTTCAATATTCGAAGTCGAAGGATTTTAATTCCTAGTCGAATATCGAGGGTTAATTAACCCTCGATATTCGACCCTTAGTGAATCGGCCCCTAAATGGATTTGGTGTCCAGGGCCGGACAGAAGAGGCACCTCCCTAGGGTGCAATGATAGAGGGGCAATAGGCAGTTACCTGTTAAAGGGTAGATATACCATGACCTGTATGAATGAAAATCTTCATAGTCATACTGTTAATGGGTCTTCTGCCTTCCCCTATTGATCCCAACTGCCGCTCTCTGCACACACAGGGGAACTTGGTGGTCAGCCGGGTAGCCCAGGGCACCCTATTGCCATTCCTAATTTTTTTGTTCAAATCTGGTGTACAATTTACACTAATTTGGTATATGTTTTATGGAATGATTCACTCTATTTTGATGGAGTTCAAAATATCAAAAATATAGTTACTTTACGGCAACATTTTGAAACTAGAGTAGAATTAAAATCATTTAGGTGTACAGTGGTGAATAAAATATGAAATTGGGGTTAGCATATTTGTGACTTTTGCGCTGTATTATTTTTTTTAGGTGTAAATGAATATTTAACTTCACTTTAACTCCAACTACAGTGTTGGCTTCAGAGCAGTACTATATATATTATAGTACAACTCCAATTTCAGGCTAACTCCAATTTTGTGACTTCACCCCTAAAACTTCTAAAAATAATGTCAAATTTACAAAAGCCTCACTCGCGTTTCATAGATAACTTTCACTTATATTATTGATCTGGACAGCACTTTTATGAACTTGGAGTGCAAGGCAAAAATACCACATCTTAAAATAATATCTTAAAACACTTTGAAGTTGCTGTATATTTTTAGGCATTATTTTTAGGCATTGACAAAGTCAGATTCACAAAGATGGAGTTACATTAGCAGAAATACATTTGCGAATTTCCTGCAGTGCCAAACATATTTTAATATGGTGACACATAGATTGTGGAAAGAAAGGACAATTCTAAGCCACTTTCAAATCGGTGCATTTGAATGTTTCTGTAGTTTTACAGTGATTCTGATTTTGTGAATCTGTTTTTTGTTATTATCTCTACTCCTGTTCTTGACAGATGAAACAATATACCACAGACCAGTTGATTAAAAGACATGTGCAAGGTACCCTGTGAAATAAAATATTTGCTGAAGTTTGCTACTTAGATTGTAAGCTCAATAGGGCAGGGACCTCACTGCTTCTGCATCTCTTAACACACCACTTACACAAAAGAGGAATAGACTGAAACTGGAGTTAGAAATATTATTGAAATTAAATTAGGGTTACAAGAAAGTCAGATTCATAAAAGATTTAAACAAGCCCTAGTCCTGTTAATGAATACAACATTTTTCTATACTTTAGTGTATAATCATTAAATGACAAATCTAAAATCATCTGAACACCGGGTTTTTGTATACACCACCCTTACACCAAAACCAAGTTTTCTTCTTAAAAAGTTGGAGTAAACTAATTTTGCCAGTTTAATCCAACTTTCTTAATCTGAATTCCCTCCACAATCTCTGTAGATTTACATTTAGTATTTAAAGTATTTATGCTTGTCCTTCGTTCCCACTTTCTGTACAGTGTTAAATATACTAGTACCAATAATTAAGTTATATATACATGCATTGTTTAAATAGTCAGAACCAGCAGTACCGAAAGTGACAGCTTTCAATTGCAATTACATTTAGAAATAATCACAATTTTATATTTGGGTTTACATTCCTTCAAAAGGGTTGTTCACCCTCCGACACTTTTTTCAGTTTAATTGTTTTTATTTCACCAGAAATAAAGACTTTTTCCAGTTACATTATATTTTCTATTTGTGACCTGTTTCCCACATTTTAAAGTTTAATCTTTTGCTTTCTTATGTCTTTCTAAAGCAGCCATTTATGTGTTCTAAAGGATACATAAGTTGATACATTTTTCAACTTATGTGTTCTAAAGGATACATAAGTTGAACACTTTTTTCAATTCAATTGTTTGTAGATTGTTCCCCCGAAATAAAGATGTTTTTCTATTAATTCCCATTGTTTATTTTTTACTGTTTTTTCCAAAATCTAAGTTTAAAGTTGAATTTTCGTGTCTCTGGTGTTTCAGTCTGGCAGCTCAGTAATTCAGGTGCAGACTCTAAACTGTTACAATTTTGCAACATTTAGTTGATACATTTCTCAGCAGCATCTCTGGAATATAAGTAACTATTGTATCAATGCTATCAACAGCTGCCTGTAATGAATCCCAGAGATTTTGCTCAGCAGGACAAAGATAAGAAATGTATCAACTAAATGTATCCATTTAGAACAGTTTACAGGGTCAGTGACCCCCCCTCCCAGAGCTACTTCAGAAGGTGAAAAATGAAACTTTACACGTCAATATTAGAAAAACTATCACACATAGAAAATAGAAAGTCATTGGAAAAGGTTGTTATTTCTGGTGATCTGAAACCAACTAGTTGTTTGAAAGTGAACCACCCCTTTAACGGCAGCTGTTAGAATTGATGCAATAGTTGCTAATATTCCACAGATGCCGCTGAGAAATGTATCAACTAATGTAGCAAATTGTAACAGTTTAGAGTCTGCACCTGGATCACTGAGCTGCCAGACAAACACCAGAGACACGAACATTCAACTTTACACTTCAATTTTGGAAAAACGGTCAAAAACAAAAAAATATAAAGCAAGTGAAAAAAAGTCATTATTTCTATTGAAAAAAACAGGGTTTGGAAGGTGAACAACCCCTTAAATAAATACATTCTTACAGCGCCGATCCGCGCCTATATGCCGCCTGAGGCGGCCTTCCGTTGCCGCCCCGACCCCTCCTCACGGCGCTCACATTTTCTGCGCAGGAGGGGGTCGGGGCGATGCACGAGGCAAGTGCAGAGAGCGCAATTGCGCTCTCTGAACTAGAAGAGCCGAATTTCCGGTTTGAAAACCGGAAATTCGGCTCTTAGTTACCAGGAGCGGCATTTTTGCCGCCCCTGGTAACCAGGGGGGCACTGCCGCCTGAGGCGAGTGTCTCAACTCGCCTCATTGGTGGAGCGCCCCTGCATTCTTACAATATCCTTATACATAACTAAGTGACACGTAGGGGCCTAAAGGCTATCATGTGAGGATACCTTTATTTGTTAAGAAAAGTATGTACATTGCTTTAAACAGATTGGTGCGTGGCAAGGTCAAGTTTTAAGTTTCAACTATATTCATGAATATTTGTGTGACTTCCCAAGTCTAGTCACCCATAGCAACCAATCAGATGTATGCTTTCCAACAGGTGGTTGGTAAATGTAAGAAACTTCCATTTCTTTATTTGATTAACCCCTTGTAAAATGCTGTGCAAAAGGTGTAATATATGCAGTAGTGGGCAGGTGTTCTGTGTTTTAAAAACAGTTGTATTGCATCTCAGCGTGACCAGTGGGTTTTAGGTTTGCACTTTCAGCTTGCAACAAGCCCATTGCCAGTAGTCTGGGGATTTTAATAGGGATGCACCGATTACAGGATTCGGTTCGGGATTCGGCCAGGATTCGGCCTTTTTCAGCAGGATTCGGATTCGGACGAATCCTTGTGCCTGGCCAAACCGAATCCAAATCCTAATTTGCATATGTAAATTAGGGGTGGATAGAGAAATCACGTGACTTTTTATTGCAAAAGAAGAATTTTTCCCACTTTTTCCTTTCCTGCCCCTAATTTACATATGCCAATTAGGATCCGGATTCAGTTCGGTATTCGGCCAAATCTTTCACCAAGGATCTGGGGATTCGGCCGAATGCCAAATAGTGGATTCGGTGCATCCCTAGATTTTAATACTTTACAATATGTGGCATTTCAGCACCAGCATTCTATAGTAATTGTACTGGCTGGGTGCATAGTATGGATGCAGAGGGTTAAACTTGGGATGGGAAATGAGCGCTGCTATGTGTTGGGCTCAAGTCTGGCCCTGAAAGGCAGATGCAAAGTCTGTCATTAATGACAGCAGGCAGCGCAGGGGTTGTTCACCTTTGAGTTTACTTTTATTATGATGTAGAGAGTGATATTCTGAGACAATTTGCAATTGGTTTTCATTTTTTATTATTTGTGTTTTTTGAGTTATTTAGCTTTTTATTCAGTAGTTCTCCAGTTTGCAATTTCAGCAATCTGGTTGCTGGGGTCCAGTTTAACCTAGCAACCATGCACTGATTTGAATAAGAGACTGGAATATGAATAGGAGAGGCCTAAATAGAAAGATGAGTAATTAAAAAGTAGCAATAACAATACATTTGTAGCCTTACAGAGCATTTGTTTTTTTAGATGGGGTCAGTGACCCCCATTTGAAAGCTGGAGACATTCAGAAGAAGAATGCAAGTAATTAAAAAATTAAAACTAAACAATGAAGGGCAGTTGAGAAGTAGTTTCGAATTGGCCATTCTGTAAGATACTAAAAGTTAATTAAAGGTGAAGCACCCGTTTATTTGTTGTATTGCCGGTCAGTGTAATATCAGTTGTAGCCTTAGGATGGTAGTGGTACTGTTACATCAGGAGGCCGCAGAGATGCTGCAAATAAGAAGCAGGCTTGAGAGAAGTCCATTCCCTGGCTGCTGCTGCTGCTGCTCCGCTCGTTGCCAGTACATTATCAGGGAGTGAACGAGCTGCTGGTGCTGCCGCTGTCCCGGGAGCTGAGGAGCAGGAGGAGACTCTCATACACCCCAGCGCTCTCAAACTGTCACGTTCCAACAGAGACGAATATCGTACGCGTGGGTAAGCGGAAACGCCAGCAATGAAAGGGTGGAGTGTTTATTTTCATACGAGCACGTGACAGGGTTATTTTGTGCACGGCACGGGCATCATTGTCGCTTGCGAGCCACTGTAACAGTAAGTTTAGCCCGTGTGTGTTCTCCCGTTAGTCATTCAGTGAGTTGGTTCAGTACACTTGCTGCTGCACTTAGCCCTAGACTAGTGCTGGGAAGCGCAGTATCCGTGTGTATGTGCGAAACTGGAACACATGGGGTCCCTATGGCTCAGGTACAATGACAAAGACAAGTCCCGCCCCGCCCCACTCTTGTCCAATCCGAAGAGGTCCCATCCTTCACCCTGCTCTTCTATTGGCCGCTGTCTGTGTCAGTGCCGCTTGCCTGCAGCCCTGCCTGTGTCTGCTCCGAGCTCCGGACTAGTGCAAACAGTTGAGAGAGCAGGTTAGACTGAGTGAGTGACATCCCTGGCCGGGCACCCACACAAGCAGCATGGCCGTGTCCGCACCTCCAGTCATCAACGCAACTTCCACTCCGGCCTCAGGGGGCTTGTACTCCGGCAGCAGCCCGGCAGCAGACTCCCCCCGACTGGGAATGCTCAGCAGCTTTGTCCCGTCCGGTTCCAGCCCTCTGGCAGGGAGCAGCAATGAGTGTCGGATGGTGGACCTGCACGGGGCGAAGATCGCGTCGTTTGTGCTAGAGGGGCAGGAGCTCATCTGCCTCCCCCAGGTGTTCGACCTGTTCCTCAAGCACCTGGTGGGGGGGCTGCACACGGTCTACACCAAGCTCAAGAGACTGGATATAACGCCGGTAGTGTGCACCGTGGAGCAGGTCCGGGTGCTGCGGGGACTGGGAGCCATCCAGCCTGGGGTCAATCGCTGCAAACTCATCTCCCGCCGAGACTTCGAGACTTTGTACAACGACTGCACCAATGCCAGGTCAGAGGCTGGGAACTGGGATGCACATGGGCACACTCACTCTCTACTGACACACTCACTCTCTACATGGGCACACTCACTCTCTACTGGCACACTCACTCTATACATGGGCACACTCACTCTCTACATGGGCACACTCACTCTCTACTGGCACACTCACTCTCTACTGGCACACTCACTCTCTATTGGCACACTCACTCTCTACATGGGCACACTCACTCTCTACTGGCACACTCACTCTGTACATGGGCACACTCACTCTGCACTGGCATATTGCTACTCCAATCAGACAGAATAATAGAGAGTAGCTCCCACTTTCCTGTCTCACTGACACTTGCACCCACTGTACTACTACATACACCTACCGTACAACTACATACACCTACTGTACTACTACATACATCTACTGTACTACTACATACACCTACTTTACTGCTACATACATCTACTGTACTACTACAAACACCTACTTTACTGCTACATACATCTACTTTACTGCTACATACATCTACTGTATTACTACATACATCTACTTTACTGCTACATACATCTACTGTATTACTACATACATCTACTGTACTACTACATACATCTACTGTATTACTACATACATCTACTGTACTACATACTACTAAACACACCTACTGTACTACTACATACACCTACTGTATTAGCAAGTTGCACCTACTGTCCTGCTACTTTGGCACGCACGCTCACCTACTGTACTAGTGCATTGGACCTACTGTTCTGTCTCACTGACACTCACACCTACAGTACTGGTACATTTACACTCACATCTACAGTACTGGGTACATAGTCAGCCAGTTGCACCTACTGTTCAGTCTCTCTGACTGTCGCACCAACTACGTTCATTTGCATGTGGCACGCCAATTCTGGCCATGCTTCCAATGCAGTATGCAAGTGTAGGGGCTATATGGGCACACATACCTACTCTACCGAGCATGACCTGGGGCATACATATATGTTTTCATGTTTTACTGGCACCAATAATTGAAACTTCCATTCTGCCGACTCCAAAGGGAGTACTGGCACCAGTTGCTACCAATGCCATTTCTAGGTGTAATATTGACTAATATACCCATCCCAGAACCTGCCTGTACCTTTTATTGTTACTGCTTTAGGTTACTGGCACCTTTGTCAGTTTGGGAACAGTGCGGTGCACATGTGCATATTGTACGTGCCCTGGTACAAGTTGCATGTACAGCGCTTACCAACTTTATTGTACATGCTGGCAGTGAATTGATCAGTACAAAGTATTGCATACGTTTATGCACTTATTCTGCATTTACCAAACTTTGCCTAGAGAGAAGCACATAGCTCTTCAGCAACTTTTACTTATTAGCTTTTCCTACTGCTAATATGCCCAGGTATACCTACCTATATTTTGGCAGTCACTCCACTTTTTGCTGTGGTGTGGATCAAGGTACTCTTATTATTCTGGCTGCATATTTATGTCACCATATACACATCATCAAATTGCATGGGGACCTTGTATTGTTTTATTTCTTGACACATGCATACTTAAACCAACCTATTTTTCGTTGTTCTTGTTGTTTGTTTGGATAGTTAAGCACACACCAGCTACGGATTTCATTGAACAAAATAAGGCTATTTATCCACTTCATTGTTTGCATTTACTGTATTAGGTAAAATAAAAACTGATATGAAAGATACACAGTACTGTAATAGCTGTGCGTCCGTACTACACTGTGTGGTTATATGCAATATGCATAACTATTAGTGCACATTGTGTGTGATTCATGTCCATGTATAGGTAGTGTTCTTTAGTTAATATAGTTATTGTACTAAATTTAATCAGGAAAATATACACGCTACTAAGTGTGCAGTGTGCAGAATGTACACATCTCATGTATAGAGATACAGATAACAGTGTGTACAATAGTTTGCAGTAAATGCAAAAATACATTATTTGACATGTTTTTAATAGCGAATCATATTTTTCAAGCCTTTCTCATTGCTTAATACAGACTGTTACAGAACAGATGCGTGGCTCACATTGGTGTGTATGCTTATTATATTAAAATATCACCGTACATACATTTTGTATAAACTGTAGTACTTAATACACTGTAAAATACACTAATGCTGCTGCTGCAGTTATTTGCTCTAAGAGTTTGTTAGGACTCTAATGACTGAAAGGTAATATTGGCAAACTTCTCAAACTCACTTCCAAAGTTCAGTATTGTGTGAGTGAGATGTGAACACCTGCACACTCTACATTTCTAGTGAACACAGATCTATACACCTGTTGCTCAGAGGGGGACGCTTGACTTACCATGCTTTATTTCTTTTGCTTTATACTCCATTGGCACCCTTTCTTTACCCTTGTCATTGCCTGCTTGCTGCACTTTAGACAACATACACACTTTTTTTATACATGTTATTTGCCGTTTCTTATATAACCAACCATGTTTCAGTCCACATGTGATAGCGCACGCTAAATACTTTTTAATCCCTTTTTAGTTGGTGAGTAGGTTATAGACACAACAAAGTTCTGACTGAACTGCAGGACCCCATATGTTGTATATATTTAGCTGTATGTTAGGGTTTGCTAGCTTCATCTACATTCTTATATTTTGCCTTACATTTTGTTTCACATAAACTACTGAACATGCGCTTTGCTTAATAACTATTTGGCTTACAGTTGCAGAGCTGATGGCCGTTCATAAGGAAGTTTTCAATGATAGCAAAATCATTTTGTTATCCTCTTCCTTATAACAAGATATTTTGTGTATCTTTGTACTGGAAGTAGCAATTTATCTTGAGTGACAGCAAAAAAAGTTACTTTGTTTTAAAATGCTATAGTGCCTTCTCAAGCACCTTACAGAGGAAACTTTAAGTTTGCAGCTATGTAAAAGAACACCTCACTTCTGTGTGAAGTTAATTATCCTGAAACGTTATCACAATTTATTTAAAATAAAGGCTTTCGCTTTAAGACATTAGATTAATGACTAATGTTTACCATAATTTATAGTGTAATGCATGTACGTTTACCTATGTTATATGAAATATTATAAATGTACTAGTGTCTACCCTTTTTTTATTATTCTCTTTATATTGCAGTACATATTTTATAGATTTATCTAATCATCGATTCACAGATTACCTTCTTATTACATAGTCATTGCACTGTAAGACTCATAAAGGAAATTACATTTTATGAACACTATTCATATGTTGCTATTGTACCTTTTGAATTCATAAAAGACTTTATATCTATTTACCAAATGTATGTGTTTGTGCATGTATAGTGTGCATAGGCAATGTTCAAAATGTTCAGGAACAAATTTCAGTCCACTACACAAGACCAAAGTGACACTCACAGAAAATGGAGCCCTCACACACATATATATTTATATTTATTGATTCTTTTTTCCTGCAGCATTAAGGTCACTTGTGGACAAGATGCTCTGCTTCCAGCACCAGACACAACTTTTCAATTTGATTAGTTCTAAAAATACAGAAAACATATACTTGAATAGTCTCACCAGAAGTTCAATGTGTAGGAAAAAGTGACCAACCTATAGCAAAATAAGAACAATTTAAAAATATCTTACATGGCTTGTCCCAGTTTCCCATCAGTCCCCCCAGAGCAGTCTTTCGGCTCTTCTCCATCTTGTCTCTTGAGATACACTCACGGAATCTAACCAATCAGAGGTCTTTAGCCTGTGATCCATTAATGTTACTGCTGTTTGAACTGTTAAATTGTAGGCTGTGCAACCATTCTTCTCTATCACAAAGCCATTTGTGAATACCAGCAAACTAATAACCTGTCATCAGTCGTCTATTTTTGTAAGTCACTGTCCTAATTACTTCGGCAGGTGAACCATCATCTTCCATTTAATTTTTACAGTCCGCATTAGCTTGTTTCATGTGTTTACTAACTATATTATTATTATTTATAATACAATATGCTTGTGTATTTTATATGTAAGTTACACTTATAAGTCTTAATTCTCCCTGTTGTTCTTTCTCTTATATAGTAGTTTCAGTGAAGCAATGAGCTTATATATATTGATTTTGGAGTTAAACACATTCCCTTACACAAGGAAATAGTAGGGAAAAGTTCTGTCTTACTGTGGTAGTTGAACAGTAGGTGAGGAAAACAGAAGAGGCAGATTCCAAAAAAAGATTTGCCCTGTGCTGGTGAGGCTACATAGGGTTGTTACATGCTTGCTATAGGCAAAGAGTTGAAAGGCAGGCAGAAAATGGGGTTAGCGATGTTTATGTAGGTGACAGGGTAAATAAGGCTGTGGCTGAGGGATGGAGACTGTAACTGAGTGACTGAAAGTGAATACTATAGTTCTTGAGTATAAGGTGTTGCGTTTACATGGGTCAACAGAGTAATGTAAGTAGGAAGGAAAGCTGTGTATGGGTGAAAGGTATATATATATATATAGTTATTTAGCATTGCTGCCTAGGTGCTCCTATACTTTGGAATGATGACTGATCCTGCTAGTTTATCACTCTGAGACAAGATGTATTCATGGGAACTTTTTAGCTGGTTCGATCGCTTGCTGGATACATTTTTAATGATGAGATATGTTGCCCTGTTGCATAAAAAGCTCTAAATTCTCTATAGCGCAATGTATACTTAGCAGAGGCTGCACATTTAGTTAACATATTCTATTATAGTGTGCAAACCTTTGCAGATGCAAATGCAAAAGCTCTTTCCTTGTGTATGCTAAGAGAACGATCGTACAATTCTCTGAATCATAATGGCACACACATGAAAAGCATGTTCTTCTTTATAATAGTCTTTCAAGGCAGTAGAGCGGAGCTTTTGTAATTAAAAGGTATACATTTAATTATTTCATACATCAAGTGCCAATGTTAAATGAATGCAATCAGCCAGAATAAAGATTTATTCATTATTTACAGAAAATAAAGGCGCTTATGTGAAAGAGTAAGCCAGGTGTAATTTTAAGCCTTCCATAACTGCGGCAGGGGGGGGGGGATTCAGCAGGTTGCTTGTCCCCTACGAAGCAAAGGTTTATACATCCTAGATCCGACTAGGTCTCTAAAGTAAGACTAACCAACTGTTGCTTGAAGCATCCCCAGTCAGACAAATGCAACCCTGCCTTCATTATTCAGCAGAACCGTGTTTTCCAGGGCAACACGATAAAGGTTTAAATATTTCCCATTGCTCTTTTAGAAAAAGGAGGAAATTATTATTAGCCAAGCAGTATTTATTTATTTTATTCCCTATGCAGTTTGAAAGAAATATATTTAGTTCTTTATAAATGTTCTGCCTGATACTTTATAAAGAGACCAGTAATGTGGCTTTGATTTGAAACACTTGGTATAACACGGTATTTACTTGTTTGAACATTCCAAATCAAAGCTAAATTTTTCTGAAATCCATTGTCCTGCCAAGACTTTGCTCAGTGAAGCTTTCTACAACAGCAGATGACTTTTTTTCCACTCCGTCAATTATGGAGATAGGAAATGTAATAATTTACACAATTTCAACATTGCCTGGACCTCAGTGCTAAATTCCCAATCTTTCCCCTCACCTAAATCTCTGCGGCCCCTCAGACATATGCCGGCAGTGCTCTCTTCTCGTGACCCAATAACCTCTCTTTCAGTGGGCAGGTTACAATGTCACCAGCACTTACTGTGACACTTTTCATTGGAAATTTCAAGCACTGAACGCAAAATCAATGAGAAGGCTTTCTTCTTTCTATTGTCCGTGAGCTCCACATCTTCAAATTGCATATACTTTCTAATTTATAGATTTTCCTTTGAGCCCAGAAAGCTGTTGACATGTGTTAAACTACATAAAAAGCCATTACCGGTTTTATTTTGTGATATAAATAAATATTTAAATAAAGGTTTTTGGTGAGCCTGGTTGGTAGGCATTACAAGTATATATGCTGATCTTATAGTGGGTGGGGGGGGGGTTGAACTGTGGGCCTTTCAAGTATAGTGAACTTCAACTCTCAGAATTCCCAGCTGTTGCCTGAAGGTTTTGATCACAGCACCTGGAAGGACACAGATGTTAACCTTTAAGATGCCAGCATTTACTTTTTGGGGGATGCTTGCATTACCTTGCAAGCTATTGACATTGACAGCTGCAGGTACTCATTGACCTTACACCTTTAAAGAGTTAAATTGCTTATATTTTTTATTGTGGTCTGTTTATTGCACAGTAACGTTGAGGCACTGGAGATAACTCCAGTAACTGTGCCAAATCACCAAGCAGCTTGCATCAGTCAGTTTGTATACTTCATTTAGTTTGTAAACTACTTTCTATGTATATATTGCTTACCCAATCTGGTTTTCGGTTAAAAAACCACAATAAAAAAACCAAACCACTAGATTCGGTATAAAGTTTTACTATACATCACTTTAAATGTTTACCATACATCTCTTTAAATGCTTATGAAAATGCACATATTGCAGAGCTAGGCTGATTTCACTGCAACCGTGTAGAGTTTTTTACTCATGGGCATAAGTTTCTATATTCAATTTATTGTTCTGGACAAATCAGAGTCTTTGAATTTTGGAGGACTTGTTGATATTTTGGCACAAATGGAATATTTAAGATGTAATGTCCTGATGCTATAGAATTAAAGATAGCGTACATTGTGTTGATCGCAGGAACTGAAAACCAGGAGCACAAACCATGTTCATGGGATCTTTCTAGTATTTGACTGCGATAAAATAAAACTTACCTGCTTGTAAGTCTGGTTTCTGTTTGCTAAATATATGCTGTGTGTGCTGCTCAGTATTTTAGTCTTAAAATGGGCAGCTCTGTAATAGAACAGTAAAGTGTATTGTATGTCTTAATACTGTGGCATGGGTGCAGTATATTCCTGCTCACCTTGTGTTCGCTTCGCTAATATATTTGATCACAAAAAGCCCAGTAACAGGTTACATGCAATATTAGAATATAAAGCCCAGTGCAAGATTCTATCTGGCTTGTGATAAAAACAGTGCAGTCTCTGCAGATGTTTGTAATCAGGGATTTCCATCCTTCAGTGTTCAGCTTCTGAACTATCATTCCGTACACCTCTGGCAGCCATCCGCAGCAGCTGGAGGCTTGCAATTTACATATCCCTGTTCTAAAAGTTTAGTTTCTAGAATAAATCTGATGGGAAAGGACTAGCTAAATGGCTTGTCATGTTAGAAGAGGACCCTTGTACGGTCTTGCTTCACGTGACCCCCATACTTTCTCTGGTTCATCCCGTGTGAGGAAATGTTAGATTTTTGTGCTCTCCACTCATTACTTTCACTTAAGTATTTGCTGAGAAGTGCCATTTGGACAGTTTATTAATAAATGAAATAAGGCTATTGAGACATCGCAAGTCTCCCTTCTCTGGAAGCTTTCAAAAACAGTATTGCATACAAACACATACTATTTGCCAATCTATGCAGTAACACGGAACCTAAATCTGGATTTATAAGGTTCACTTATTTAAACTGGTTAGTTTATGTAACAATACAACGAAAGGGGATTTGATCAGAACAGGCAGTATATTGTTACAGCCTAGATTCCAAATGTATCAGTTTGAACACTGATGATTAGAGAGAATTGTCCATGTTTAGGGAAATGGCTCTATTTTAATATGGTGCAACCAACTGTAATTACATCATACAAGTTAATTCTTTTCAGCACTATTTCTGCTTTCTTTCTTTATCTACTTGTTTTGTAGAGTTCATGGAAGGTGAGTTATTAATGTTAAGAAATCAATTCATTGTAAAAACAAATATTTCATGCAGGATATTTATCACATTTAACAGACAATATGACTGGCTCATTATTTGTGCTCCAGACGAATAGGGTTTTTGCATACATATATATAAATTGCTTACGATTATTCAAGTTCTTTTATAGACACATTGGTGCAATGCGTGTTGCAAATCCGTTTTGGAATATAGAGAGCATTAATGATAATGTCATGAAAAGGAATTTTTTTAATGAAAAATGAAAAGGTGAAAAAGCACCTGCATAGTGCAATGTTCCTGTATTAGTTAGTCAAATCTGTTTTTTAAACAATATAATGCTGCCAAGTTTTCTTTTTCAAAATGTAATAATGCCCAACATTATAACTTAAATAAGCTTTGTCAATAAGACAATGAGTTTTCCAAGAAGTGTTTGTCTTGCTACTGTTACATAATACATTTTATTAACCTAATGAATAAAAGTCAATGTGTTATCCATGCTTTCTCTCTCTCTCTCTCTGTCTGCCACCCTCTCTGGGATGGGACAGCGCTAATCAAATCCTCTTCTTTTGTAAGTTGCTAAAGGGTTCAGTAGATGATGCGACCCTCCAAAACAGGATAGCTCTCAGCTAACACATGTTCTATTTAGCATGTCTGATTTACTCTTCCGCAGTAATATTTTATACAACTTGCTTTGACTATGCTGATTAAAAAAAGACTCACAGAAATTAATTAGGCCTGTAAATAAAGACAATATTTTATTTCATGGAATAAAGAAGGGCCAGACACTGTGTCTGCTGAATGCAGCCAAACACTCAGTAAGGCTGAGTCTTTTATTAGAACAATGAGGCCAAGATTATAATTACTGCAACCAGCCATGTGCACTTTCACTGAGCTTTATATTGCGGGCGCACAGATGCTTGTGCCAGGGAAGGTCTTTTTTTTTCATGCTCAGGGATTAGAAAGAAGATGCTGGTCTCTGAATTGTGTAGGACTATATATATATATATATATATATATATATATATATATATATATGTAGTAAATATATTTTGTTTTGTTTGCAAGACTCCCTTGGAGCACGTGGTAATGTAACTAGGGGAAATTACAGATTAAATCAGGGAAAATTAATGACATGTAAATTGATGCCAGTGTGTTCTGTTAACTATATGAATGACCAAGCCTTGGCAACCAACTATTTAATGATTATATAAATATATATATCCACACATATATATATATCCACATATATATATATATATATATATATATATATATATATATATATATATATATATATAAATATACACACATATATATATATATTCTAGCCTTCCATGGAAAACTTTCAAAACTAACCTGTTTGAGTCATGTTGTTAGCACCCACATCCTCATTGTACTTCATTGGGGTTCAGCTTCTAGAACACTGGTTGTTTAAAGCTTTAAGATACGTAATGCTATTTAAAATTAACATGCAAATCTTTCACTGACAAGGTATAGTGGGAAATGTCAGTAGAAATAAAAGAATAAACTTTTTTAAAAATAGATTGACAAAATGTGTGTTTTTTTTAGATATGAATTTAAAGAAATAGAAATGAGTTTAAAATAAACCATATTAGAAGATCCATCCCAGCATTTAAAGTTACCATCTTAGTGACCCATTTCTGGCCAAGTTTTTCTGCAGGGGGGAGTACAAAAACATAGATGGTGCTCCCCTGGAAAAAGAATGTTTACATCCATCAGGAATAAGCTTCCCTGCGTATAGTTTATGTCTTCAAATGTTACTGCTTCATCTCCTCTGTGGAGGTTTCAGCTCTAATCTATATTCATACGGCTGGACCCACAGTCTTAGCCAGGGAAAGGAACGAACACACATTAATGCTGTTCCTGTTGCATATTCAAAAGGTTATTCACAAGCACGTCTACTTCCTCCCCCCCTTCTGTCTTTTATTCCTTTTCAGCTTCTGAACCTGCAGAAATTTCTGTCACTTCAAATCACACCATTCTGAAAAGATAAAATAATGTTTAGGCACATTTGCTCGAGGAGGGAAATTGAGCATTTGCACCCAATAAGCCTGATTGTGGAACTGCATGCAAATTGTGTTTTGATTTATCTCTTTTTGCACTTTTTTCCATTTGAATTGATCTTGCATTAATTTCGCCAAGCGGCTGTGTGAGGCTGCAGATGTTGCCCTGTGTTTAATAAATCAATGAGACAGATCTGAATGAATCACTTCAGATAGATTCTGTGCTCGGTTTGATGTCTGGATGTTATTCTTAGCTTGTTATCATGACAGATGCATTAATGTCCTATACTCTGTCAGCCATCTCAAAAGAGATTGGAGTGTTTAAAGTGGAGGCACCCTCTTCTTCCCGTACTCTTGTAAAAATAAATAAATTGAGTTTGGGATCAGAACAAACACACTTACCGATAATACCATGTTAAAAATGTAACAGCTCGAAGGGGTATTGGAGAGAAAAAAAAAATCTTGGTAATTTAAAACTGAGCTTGCGCTGTCAACTTCAGTATTGAACGAGTAATTATTTCCAAAAGGAGGAAATCGATAGGAAATAGCACGTTTGCTGAAGCATTTTTCACATTAGCATTTGATTGTAATGAAAATGACAGCAGCAAATAATGAATGATCATTGCGAGCTGTAAATGTCACCTATCAATCTGCAGAAATCTGAGGAGGAGGAGTCTGTTCTCTAAAGAACCACTGCTAAAATGTGTGTGTGTGGGGGGGGTCCTTAAAATTGGGTTCTAAAAGATGTGATGCGTGCATACCCTATATATTGTGGAGCAGAGTTAGGGTTACCACCTGGTCTGGCCGGTAAAAATGATGGTTGATCCCAATGTTATTAATAGGGAAAAAAGAGAAATAAATAGGAAGGCCGGTATTTTTTTCAGAAAAGGTGGCAACCCTAAGCGGAGGTTAGAACTATTACTTGGTGAGAAAGCACTACACTAAGGGTTAGTCCACACAAGGAGATTCGCATGACTTCCCATGCACTATAATGAAAAGTCGCATGCGCTAAAGCACACACGGCGAGGAGACTTCGGCGACTTGGAAAACGAAGAGCCGCGTGTGCTTTAGCGCAGGCGACTTTTCATTGTAGCGGATGGGAAGACACGCGAAGGCAGTTCTGGGAGATTGTCGCCCAGAAAAAGAGGCGATTAGTCGCCAGGTGACTAAATTTCCCTGAATCTCCTTGTGTGGACTAACCTTAATATGTAAGGCCATTCCTGCTTCAAGTAGACCATAGCTTTCAATTCAGTTGTAAGTAAAGAGTGGACACTTTTTTTGCCCGCCTCTTACATTTACATTTATTTATTGATTTATTCCTGTGTTTTGTTATATAAAACCTTACATCCAAATTCCTTGACTACCGGTAATAAATATCAGTGTGCAAAAAACTTGCAGTACCGTTAATTAGGCCTTTAATGTATATTTGTGTATGTGCATGTATATATATATATATATATATATATATATATATATATATCTATATATATATAGATATATATATATAGATATATATATAGATATATGTAAATATACACATCAAAAAGAACATATTTGTTGTGTATTTTCCTTACCTCCCAGAGGATCATTAACATTCTATTTAAGGAAATAAAATTGGGAGATGAACACTTTAGCTGATATAGCTATATAGTATATTCTTTTTATGAAATTAATATGAGCTTTTATATATGCCTAATAAAATTACATGTATGGTACAGGCCTAATTATGCAGTCAGTAGCAGGTTGCCTTTAAATGGGCAGTTCAACTTTAAATTAACGTTGCACAAGTGTGAGATCTGTTATCCAGAAATGCATTATTTGGAAAGCTATGAATTACGGAAAAGCCATCTCCCATAGACTCCATTATAAGCAAATAAATCTAGTTTTTAAAAATGATTTCTTTTTCTCTGTAATAATAAAACAGTTCCTTGTACTCGATTTTTTGCGCCAAAGTTAAAAACAGGTGTGTTTTGTGCAATAACAGGCTGGGATACCAGCAAGCACTTCCCAAAGCAGTCAGTGGGGAGCAGCCTGTAGTATTCCTCATTAACACATGCCTTGTCTTAAAAAGGCAAAACATAATTGCACTATGGTCTCTAAGTGCAAACCACGTAACTATCTGCTTTTTCCTGACTTGCCCTCTCCAGTAAATAAAGACAGACTTTAAGCTTCTATACAGATTTAATAGGAATATGGCTTCTTGCATATGAAATTGAATCCCGCTGCTTGCATAGGACGTCACACTCAAATTCAGCTGTGCTTATTTCCTCTCACAGTATTGCACCAAAGTATCCGTACACAATAAATACTGTAGTTCTCTTGGAAATCACACCCGTCTGTCAGCAATGGGTCAGTAACATTCCTGGGTGTCCTTTTGAGCATGGATCCATGAAAATAGGGATTGTTTTTAGAATATGAAGAAACGCAGGCATGCAAAGGAACATGGCACCCACTAGCCAACTAAAAGCAATGCTTTCCTGGAAGAGGTAGAAATATTTGCGTACTGTTTGTTTCATCAATGAATAATGCAAAACGCTGAAAGCATTGTAAATTCTTTCTGTTTAATGCTATAGTTATATACTATTTTGGAATTGGTATATTTATATATACCTGCAGAAACAATATCAGCGTGACTTGTTTGTCTTCTATATTAATCTTCCCTTTATTCCATTAGAAATATTCTGTAACATTTTTGTTCTGTATTATATTATTAAAAAACGATGAAAGAAAGGACATGCTTGATTTTCCCCCTTTAGTAATTAAGAAGTTGATAAATCATTAAAAAAAAACAAGCAGGCGCTTTGTTTAGTGAGAGACTGCAGATGTACATACTGAGCAACACAGCCTGCATCTTTAATACATTGCACTAGCTGAATGATCTTTTTGTATACCAAAGGCATCTTGTCATCAGGAAGAGGTGATTTGTTTTAGAACCATCCCAGTCAGAGTATGCAAATCCAGTGGCAAAAAAAGAGGGTGATTTTGTGTCACATTACCTGCGACCCGACACCAACATACTCAACTGCACTCTCGGTACTAGAGAGCCAATGCCTATAGTAGCAGAGAGAAACTAAAAATCCCCTGTAATTATGTTGCTGTTCGATATTGATCAAACTGGCCAATCAGCAAATCATCTTTAATAAAATTGCCTTACGGTATATGTTCGACAACAGGCAATAAAAAAGGAAATTAGGGTGGGGGGTTTTCCCTTGTTGATACTGCTCAACTAAAATACAAGCATTTGTGCTGCAGGAAGGTGTTTTTTATGTATGCACAAAAAAGTTACAACCTTTGGGCACCATCCTTGCCCTACTTAAAGGGAACCTACCTGCTGTTTTGCGCACCAATGGTGTGGGCTAATAGAGCTCTGGTTTGGTGAAACAATAGTATTCTTTCTTATTATATACATGCGTGTGGCATCAGGGGATCTTGTGCCACACACATCACTTGGTCATTATTCACATTTGTGTTCCTAGAGCAGGTGGCACAGCACTTGCGAGAAAGGTTGCTTTCTTGACAAAATACTATTGTTTACCCCAACTGGAGTGCAGGCTTTATTGTTAGATAAGTTCCCTTTAATCATGTTTATAGTAAAGAGGGTAATATTTTAACTGTATGTAACATAACGTGTTCCTTAGATGGCTTCATACTATTTCAGTACAGTGGCTGAAGGTTTGGTTACAGCTGCTCCTTCATTTTTGCTTGCGCCTGCAGCCCGGGGCTCATTGGGGGGGACAAGAGCAGGTGCAGAGCAAAGGAGGAAACTTTCATTGCCTGTATTAAGAGGTAGGACGCAATCTGAATGGAAACATTGGCCTATCACAAAACAATTATAAAAAGGCAAATGAAAGAAAACGTTGGGTCCTGAACTATTGAGCATCACTTTAAATACATTTTGGTTAAAGGCAGGTTTGGTGCATGAATAAAGCAGTTAACCCAGTGTCTGCAAAGCTCTCAGTGGTGTCTCTCAATCCACTCATGTTTCAGGTGACTGATATTAGATACCAGCTCAGAGGCTACATTTATGTTATCTGCCTGGTGTGTGACAGGTTGAGAAAGAAAAAGTCATATTGATTTGTCTTCGGATTAAAGTTTGCAATCGGCAGCCTGAACACAAGGGCTTCTTTTATGATGTTCACAGCCTGCCATTGATCTCTCCGTTTTATTGCATTCATTATTTATTAAAAGAATTTGCAAGCTAAACATAACGTTAAGCTAGTTTGCACACAGGGACCGCACTTAGGAAATTGAATGGAAATTGCATTAGAGATGAACATCTGTGCTATTTTTCCACTCCTCTGTTTATGGGTTTGTATAAAAGTTGTATTGGATTAACAGAGGCACTAGAATTTGAAACAAAAATGCAAAATGTTATTGGATGTGTTACATGACTTGAAAAAGGAAGGAAAATAATTCAGTCTGATTTTAATATATTATATTATGTTTTAGATTGTAGCACAGAAACATCCACCTTTGACTGACATCTGTTTTAGGATTACCGCTCGCATCATCTCCAATAGGCTGATGGGATTTGTAGTTTTAAAACTAGCAAAGTGTTGACTTTGGTGAATTTATGTCCATTCATCAGATGTCAACATTCAATCTTTTATCATTCCATTTTGAATGTTGAATACAGTGAATAATTATGCAGCAGTAATAGTAACTTTTCTTAATACCTATGTCTCTGGTTTTTAAACTCGACCAATTGCACAGAAGAGCATTAGGGATTTTATGGCCATTAGTTTTCAGCATCCTTCCTCATGCTACAACCTGTGGTTTTTGGGAAATAGTAGTTAAAATATGATTTCAAGAATGTAAATGACGCATGTCTTATATATTGTGAGTGACAAACTTATACCCACTTCATTTTCAATTGTACATATGGAACGACGAGCTGCAAATGTCCCTGGAAGTTCCAAACATGTAACTTTCCTGCTTTTTTTTGGGGGGGGGAGAAGAGAAAACAAGAGAGTAGCAGCAGGTTCTAAATCTACTTGATAAAAAAAATAATAAAGATATAAATTGAAGAGCATTTATGAAGTGTTGCACAAAATTTAAACGCCAGGCAGCAAGGCCTTAGGGGCTTCTATTCTCTTACATCCTGTCTGCAGCTGGACTTATGTAAACACCTTCGTTTTTTAAAGGTGGAACAGACTGGCACTCCTACACTGTCCACCCCTATTTGTCTCTAGGGCTTTGCAAATGAGGCAAATTGTTTTTTTTTTACCTGCATATAACACAGGGTTACCAATAGCAACCCATCTGACTTTTGTAGTCAAATGGAAGTTACATAACAAAACCAAATATCTTTCTGATAGACTGCCATAGCTTCTATTTTACTCCTGAGTGCAGGATCATAAATAAATTAACCAAATACAGTTGAGCATACCTCCCAACTGTCCCGTTTTTAGAGGGACAGTCCCTCTTTTGACAGCTCAACCCGCAGTCTCTCATTTGTACTGGAAAGTCCTGTTTTTCTCTGCACTGAACAGCCAGAAAAAGAAACAATGTTTCTAACTTAATTGGCTTTTGGCAGAGAGCCCAGAACAGTCACAGCATCAGATAAGATACTTTTGTAACAATTTTGAGATAAGCAAATAAATGATTGTAATAATTTAAGATAACAGCTCCCTTGGGAAAAGTTAGACTCACAGCTTAAAGGGCAATTCACCTTCATTATCAAAACTGTAATAACTGAAAAAAAACACAGAAATATGTTCAAACTTTTATAAACTGACAAATTTTGCGCGCCAATTTTTTTGTCCCTCTTTTTATTTCCAAAATGTTGGGAGGTAAACAGTTGAGTGTTTTGTGCACATAAAACAATCCTACTATATCCCTTCCAAGAGGCTATTAAACCCACTGCAACTATAGGCACCATCTCTTCCTAAAATACCTGCTCTCATAGTCACAGTCCTGTCCCAGAGACTTTTATCCCACTGTTACTATAGGCAAAATTGCCATAGGCACAGTTAAGAGTATGTTATTTAGCGTTCAAAAACATTTCTTCTTGTTATTTATCCTACCTGTGCCTTGTTCAGCCAAGGGCAATCATTCCAGCAATGCCTCATTGTTGCCTTTAGTATATATTCCCTTAAGTTTAGATGCTCTATTTTTTACTCTATCATTGTAATAGTCATTTTAAATATATACCTGTAAGCCTGTAGCTAAACTTCACACCTGCAGCAGACACAAATTGACATTTATTTTTAGTATTCCTTTAGTATACAGGTATGGAATCAGTTATCCGGAAACCTGTTATCGAGAAGGTCCGAAATAAGGTGAGGCCATCTCCCATAGACTCCAATTTATCCAAATAATCCAAATTTTTAAAAATGATTTCCTTTCTTCTCTGTAATAATAAAACAGTATCTCATACTGGATCCCAACTAAGATATAATTAATCCTCATCAGAAGCAAGACCTAACTATTGGGTTTATTTAATGTTTACATGATGTTCTATTAGACTTAAGGTATGAATATCCAAATTACAGAAAGATGTTATATGGAAGACCTCAGGTCCAAAGCATTCTGGATAACAGATCCCATATCTGTACTACGTTTCTTACAAAGAAATTCTGCACTAAAATAGTTGTTTACTATTAGTATGATTTCGGTTTTAGTTTGATTAATGTTTTTTCTCTAAGACCATAAAGTTAATGGCTGGATACATGTTGTTGATTGGATGTACAATTTTGTGAACCTTAGCATGAGCCCAATTTGTTAGACTGGTGCGTTAAAGGGGTTGTTCACCTTTAAATAAACTTTTAGTATGCTGTAGAGAGGGCTATTTTGAGACTGAGACTATTGGAGGTTGGTTTGCAATTGGTTTTCATTATTTATTATTTGTAGTTTTTGAGTTGTTTTGCTTTTTATTCAGCAGCTCTCCAGTTTGCAGTTTCAGCAATCTGGTTGCTAGGGTCCACATAACCCTAGCAACCATGCACTGATTTGAACAAGAGACTGGAGTAAGAATATGAGAGGACCTGGATAGAAAGATGAGTAAGAAACCTTTATAAAAGGTGTTTTTATGTGTGTGTGTACATGGATTTATTAGAAAGTAAGAGGGATGTTTCTTTTACATATGTTCATTATCAGCATTGACATATTTTAATTGTTTTAAAATAATACCGAGTGTAATATTTCCCTGCATAGCTGGAGCCTAGTGGCTATTCGTATACCCCCAAGCATCTCCCTACAGGTGTAGGCTGCTGTAAAAAAAACAAAAAGAAGTCTCTTAAAATCCTTGAGCGTTGTGGAAACAAACCTAGGCTAGTTATAGTTAAAGATTACAATGGAAGTGTTGCTGAACTTACTGAGTTGGGGGATTTACCTTGATTATGGGTATGATGGCTTAAGAATTTTTTATAATAATAATCATGTGACTAAAACCCTGTTTTCGAAAATATAGGCACTTGCAACGAATGAATTTCTATAGTGTTTTACTAGGCACAGATTTATATCACTCTTGTTCTTTCCTGCAATAACTGGATTTGCTATTGTTTTTCTCCCAAAGTCTTTTCCTGCTGAATTGCTTAGTTTACTGGAAGTCTGTTGTTGAAGTGTCTGAAGTTAATGGCCAGGCGCAATGTGATGGTTGGATGTGCATTTTCTGGATAAACGCGTGGATGACGCCACTGCAGCAAGAACGATGAGCAGACTGCCCTAATAACTTACTCTTCGCAATGTAAGATATTTGGCAGTAACAAATAAGAGATAGTATGGTATCCTGAATCCCTTCTTTACGGCTATGTGTTTAGAAACACATGCTGAGAATATAAAAACACATATATTGTGTTTATATGCATTCTTTTATATGCAACTAAGTGCATTTTTGTCCGTTTTTAACACAACCCGCTATTTTCTCTTTTAAACACAATGCGCAATTTAGAAGTAGACTTCGGTTGCACCACAAAAATTGGTTATTGGAAATTTAGCCAAGCAGAGGGATGGACCATGCTCTCAAGCACATACAATCTAGACTCATTAGACTACATTGATGAGAATATAGTAAACATGTTAACATTTGCCAATATTACAGATGGGTTGTAGTACAACATATTGCATGTAGAATTTTTCAGGTCCAGTATTCCACTTATTTTTCAAGTAATAGTTAAATACCATACATATGCTCATTTTCATGGCATGAGGCCTACTGTACATACACTGCCTAGGGTTGCCACCTGTTTGGTTTTGACCCAAACATTTTGTTTTTTCTTAGGGGTGTTTTGGTAACAACTGCCTGTTTCGGTTTCAACCATCTCAGATCTCAAAACCACACCCACATGAAGGACAAACATGCCCCCAAATGTCATAACCCTACCCCCATACATCCCACCCCCCCTTGTTCGTTATTTTTCCAGAAGTCAAACGTGGCAACCCTAACACTACCTTTCAGGGAAGATGTAAAATGTTACCAATTGTGTGTATTATTTACACCTAATGTTTTTGGATTAATTATACCGGTCTAATTAAACAAATATTACCAGATTATAATAAAAAAAATGACACCAACTCTACATTTGTACTGTGATTTATTTGAAAGTCACCCGGTGTACCATTACAGTGTGTGACTGTTGCTCATACCAGTTGTGTAACATGAATATTGTAGGAGGTTGAACCCAACTGTTGCAGTACAAGTTATGGTCAAAGCCCTACAAACCACATTATTTTAGTGACCCGTAGTGGTAGTGCCATTAAACATATTTTTAATATACAGATGTTTCCAATATTCAGATGCTTTGTGCTTTTTTTTTTAATGATTGCTTTCAAGTAAAAATTGTGTGGTTCACTTTTTCTGCATAGTTAGGCTCTGTACAAAGCTAATGAGAGACTGATAAAGTGGGAAGGAGGTGATGTGATCTATTTACAAGCTGAACTATAATACTGGGGAAATAGATTGTGGGTATAAATTGATTAGGGTTTAATTTGCTGTCTTTCTTAAAGGGGTAGTTCAACTTTAAGTTAACTTTTAGTATGTTATAGAATGCCCAATTCTAAGCAGTTGGTCTTCGTTATTTATTTTGTATACTGTTTTGATTATTTGCCTGTATCTTCTGACTCTTTCCAGCTTTCAAATGGGGGTCACTGACCCCATCTAAAAAAACAAATACTCTGTAAGGCTTCAAATGTATTGTTATTGTTACTTTTTATTTCTCATCTTTCCATTCAGGCCTCTCCTATTCATATTCCAGTCTCTTATTCAAATCAGTGCATGGTTGCTAGGGTAATTTTGACCCTAGCAACCAGATTGCCGAAATTGCAAACTGAAGAGCTGCTGAATAAAAAGCTAAATAACTCAAAAACCAGACATAATAAAAAATGAAAACCAATTGCAAATGGTCTCAGAACATCACTCTCTACATCATACTAAAAGTTAACTCAAAAGTGAACAACCCCTTTAAACAGAGTGGGATAGCAACACATGAGTGAGAGGCCTCAGCATTTTAGTTTTGAATTAATTCTCCCAAATTATAACCTGTGTTGGGATCTTATGGAAATCACAATACACCATATGCAAAGACATTGCACTTGATCTGAGAATGAGTCAGAATGATGCAATTACAAGTATTTATACAAAAATTCTATTGGAAGTCTATTGGAAGTCATGTGTAAGTATGCACATATAGAAAAAAATAGTCTGTTTCTGCTCCTACTGGGTGAGTAGGGAAGCTCCTGCTGAAACACTTCCAGTACAAGTATAATTTGGGAGCATAGGATTTGCATGATTTTCTTATTACATAGCCGGAATCCCACAAGAATGTGTTTCCAAAAGTAACACCTCTCTGACTGAAAGAGATTAGTTAATAGGTATTTCATAATATGATTCAATGAAACCGTTCTCCAAGAAGGGCAGTTTTGCTCCTAAATCAGCACTAGCCAAGGGCTATATAATTACATTGCGGTAAATGCTAAATTCTAGAGTCATTATTTTTCCATCATTTACAATAGGTATAGAAATTATGCTTATCATGCACACTGTAATAACATTAATGATGTTCTAGCCTGCATTTATAGCTATTAATCACAGAGCTTGTACCCTCAGCTTAAAAGTTTATTGTTGCAGGAAGATTAGCATATACACCACACAAAATACCTGTTTATTGGCAGGATAATCGTAAAGTGTGCTGTGCTTCATCTCTTGTCTTCGTTAATAATATTTGTTAGGGGCAATGCAAAACATTTTTAAAAAAAACCTTATGGTTTAGAAAAATAATTCCTCAGCAGAGGAGTTTGCAATAACATTACTAATAAAGCATTAATGAGCATATGAACTATGCTATAAAGTCAATGTTGGTCAAGGTGGTTCAGTCTATCTGCAAACAGTTTAGTAATAATACCACCTCATGTATTTGTTAGGACTCCCATAGGCTTTGGATGGTTGGATAGGTTTGAATGTACTCATAAAGGCATGTGGGGTTCTTAATTGTTTACACACTGACTCATATGTAATAAAAGGCACTAAGTTTGCCCAGGAGCAGTAACTGATAGCAACCAATAAGATGTTGTCTTTTAAACAGATGACCAATAAATACTACCTGCTGATTGGCTGATATGGGTTTTTGTCCCTGGGCAATCTTAGTGCCTATTAATACAAATAATTATTTTCCCAATCCTCTGCAACTGCACAGCAGGGCATCAGGGTGTCAGAGGGTAAAGGTATTGCTGGATTTCGGATGGGTAACTGGGTTAAATGCAAAAAAAAACAATGCCCAAAAATTCTGTCATGTTAAAATGATTGAAATTATGATAGGAACTTTTCAGTGTCACTTTAAATTGGTTGTTCACCTTTACATTAACTTTTAGTATGATGTAGAGAGTAGGGATGCACCGAATCCAGGATTCGGTTCGGGATTCGGCCTTTTTCAGCAGGATTCGGATTCGGCCGGGTCCTTCTGCCCGGCCGAACTGAATCCTAATTTGCATATTCAAATTAGGGGTGGGGAGGGAAATCGCATGACTTTTTGTCTGAAAACAAGGGAGTAGAAAAATTTTCCCCTTCCCACCCCTAATTTGCATATGCATATTAGGGTTCAGATTTGGTTCTGTATTCGGCCGAATCTTTCAGAAAAGATTGGGTTCAGCCGAATCCAAAATAGTGGATTCGGTGCATCCTTAGTAGAGAGTGATATTCTGAGGCAATTTGCAATTGGTTTTCATGTTTTACTATTTGTGGTTCTTTAGTTATTTAGCTTTTATTCAGCAGCTCTCCAGTTTGCAAGGGCCTGAATTACCCTAGCAACCATGCATTGATTTGAATAAGAGACTGGAATGTAATCAGGAAAGGGCCTGAATGCAAAAGTAATAAAAACAATAACAATACATGTCTACCCATACAGAGCATCTGCTTTTTAGATGGGGTCAGTGACCCTTATTTGAAAGCTGAAAAGATTTTTTATAATTCAAGAATTATAAAAAAGAAAAAAGGAAGGCCAATTGTTGTTTTGAATTAGCTATTCTATAACATACTAACAGTTAACCCAAAGGTAAACCATCCCTTTGAAGTTTCAAGACACAAAAAACAGCAATTACCTTCACATACCTCCGTAAAGGCATGTAAACATTTAGATATTTTAATTCTCTACTGCCACTTCTTTTATCATTAATATATTTCATATATTTATATTGTTTTACTACCAAATAAAAACACAGAACCCAAGCTGCTCCTGTAATGAAGCATATTTTGTAACAGTCACAAGGAGAGATGAAGTCTGCCATATTCCTCAAGATTAAATGGCATTTTAGAAACAAGCATTTGCCGTGCTGCTCTATCCTATTTCTTACATATAGAAGACAGAGGTAATCACAGGGATTTTATCTCACTCGCTAACAAATCACTCATGGGTTGTACACAAACACAGTTTAAAGGGTCTTATTTCGTTTGATTCAAGATATTGAAAGATATTCTTTCATACGATTTTTGTGAGATTTTAATAGAGGTTGCAGATGACAAACTTAAATTTGTGTTTTGCTTTATTCAGATGCTGCATCAGGCGAACAAAACGTTTAAACATTATTCATTTTTTTAAAACATACAAATAAAAGTGGGATCATTCTCTGCAGTTGTGTAACTATAACACATCACACACTTCCTACCCGCAAAAGGAGAGGCAAGTCACATACTCATCAACCATCCCACGTACCCATCTGTAAAAGTGCGGCTGGGAAGGGTGGATTTAAAGTGGACCCGTCACCCAGACATAAAATTCTGTACAATAAAAGTCCTTTTTAAATTAAATATGAAATCCAATTTCTTTTTTTTATTAAAGCATTCATAGCTGTTGTAAACGCATTTAAAAATATCAGCTGTCAATCAAATATTGTCTGCCCCTCCTCTATGCCAGTGGCATAGAGGCGGGGCAGACAATTACTTTCACTTTCCATTCAGCACTTCCTAGATGTCACTGCTCTCCCTGCATTCCCCCAGCTCTCTTAACGATTTAATTGTGTAACCAGGGCATGGGGATGGACATTGGGTCCCTGTCCCCTGGTGCACAAACAAGATTCTGATATGATACCAGGCTTCTCTTAATAACAAGTTCCACAAAATGGCTCCTTCCTGGTTGCTATAATTATGAGTTCCCAGACTGATGGAAACAATATTCAAATAATTTATACAGTGTAATTAAAGTTCATTTTGCTTGACTAACATGATAAAATAGGATTTGGAATAATTTTGTTTGGGTGACGGGTCCCCTTTAAATCAACTACAGCGCAAGCAGCCCCCAGGTTCGGGTCCCCCTGTCCCCTAAAACCTGTGGGGGCAACTCTAGGCCGTCAACATTAAACAACTGTCGCTTAAAAATATATTTCTTTGTTTTTGGATGACCAAGACATCGATGTATCTATTATTTCTGCATATTATAGTTTTCAACAGCGAGACACAAGCTATACTAGCTGCATTTCTTTTGTTGTCCCTACTTTTCAGGAAAAAATTTGCTTCAACCAAACACCAGAATAGAATTAAAGGTTCTGCCAGCTCAGAACCAAGTCCAAAAGCTCACTGAACTGTATTAAATGTGTGCTTGCATTAGGCAGGTAAACGCTAACTATGGGTTTGAGGACTAGGCCAAGCTTCACCTATATAATGACACTATGTTTCTCTTTAATTTACCTTTCTATGTTTAGTTCATTGCAACACCCTCCTTTGGGCCAACAGATATCAGATATTGCAGAGGCCCCAGAATTAGGGATAGTCTTTTGGCCATGCCATGCTTAAAGGGGTTGTTCACTTTTAAATTAACTTTTAGTATGATGCAGAGAGAGATATTCTCAGAAAATTTGCAATTGGTTTTTATTTTTTGTGGTTTTTTTTCCAGCTCTCCAGTTTGCACTTTCAGCAATCTGGTTGCTAGGGTCCAAATTACTATAGCAACCATGCATTGATTTAAATCAGAGACTGGAATAAGAACTGAAGAGGGCCTGAATAGAAAAATGGCTAATAAAAAGTAGCAATAACAATACATGTGTTTTGTGATCCCCATTTGAAAGCTGTAAATTGTCAGAAGAAGAAGGCACATAATTAAAAAACTGTAAAAAATAAATAATCAAGACCAGTTGAAAAGTTGCTTAGTATTGGCCATTCTATAGCATACTACAAGTTAAGGTGAACCAACCCTTTCAGGAGGATGTGATTTGCACAATGTTACTGTGGAAATATAGAGATGTGAGCTTTAAGCAATGAGGGTATCAGGAAGGCACCTAACATTTCCGTGACAGCCAGTTTTAATGCCTTTTCTTCACCTCACACACAGTTTTGTAATAACTGATGTAATGCTGCTCTTATACAGTATGTGACACTTTTTATTAGTTTAATATATAACATAATATGTAAAGTTGGCTAGAATCTGATTTATAAATGGCAAAAATATTACACTATTGCTTAAGGCAGCTTCCCTGAATCAGAATATGTACCAGCTATGTTTTTTTCCCAGAAAACCAGATAACGTCTGTTTTTCAGCTTTTCTTGATATATTTATACAAATACATATATTGTGTGGTGATTACTATAACGGGCATACTCATTCTTAAATGTTTAAGAGGATTGAAACCCAAAAATGGTATTGATGTGTTTCTTTTTTTTAGTGGCATCTGAGATATTTGCATTTTTAGGCTTAACCTCAGGTAAGAGGTCAGTTTTTTATTTATTTTTAATTGCATACCTTTCATTTCAGTTCATTGTCTATTGATCTTCCATTCTGATTTCCAAATGGCTGCACAGTTGCTGAAATAACTAAGCTCTAGCAACCAAATAGCAGTGACAATTCTAATTCATTTAATAACAAACTACTTTGCATAGATGCCTATCTTATATGGAGCCTAATACTGAAACATTTTGCTTATGTTGTCCAAGAATTTTGCCCACTATAACAAGGGTGCCGTTTACAGTAAAAGGCTTTATTAAGATTTCAAAGGATGTGCTACTATTTTGCCTGCTTTGTCTATAGAAGACATTTCACCATACATTGCTTTTTATAAAATATGAAGCTGACATGTCAATGTAGCAGATATTTACTATTTATTAGGTTTTGAAGTGAGTTGTTGGAAATAATTATGGCTGAGCTGCAATCAAGCTTTACCTAACTTCCTGGAACCTTCTAGGAAATCCCATGTATTATCTCTTGGCAAAAATGGCATCTGGCAGACAACGCAAGACTTCCATTCTATTTTTAGAGGGGTAAATCAGGCTTGTTTTGTGTCATTTAAGCTTTATGACATGTGTACCCACCCAGGGCGGAATGATTTGTCTGCAGATGGACCGTTATTTATTGCAGGCATGTAGAATAAAATTGATTGTCTCCTAAAATTAATTTTTCATTTGCCTCTAGCCCTGCTTTAATAGAGGACACACAGTTGCCTGTTTAATGCAGAAATACTGTTTAATCACATTAATATCTTAGCCCCCCTAGGCTGGCAAGATAATTGTACAAACGAACAGCAAAATCCGTATCTTTAACTTCTTTTTTTATGATTAAATTATGCAAATCACTTCTCTTATGCCCTTCAAAGCACTAATCATCTAATTAGGAATGATGTGTAATAGGTTTGGGTTGGAATCAGAAGGGGGGAAAAAGTCAGAAAGCAGAAAATGGAAACTGACAACAGTACTTAAAATATAACCTATACACAACGAATAAACACTGCAGGAAGCATAAAGGATATTCCACCAAGTGTACACATACAAACAGGCCTGCCAGTGGCTTCCTAATGTCTGTCATATTTCATTAGTACACAGAAGAGGGGATTAATATTATTTTTTACTAGTCGCAGGACC
The DNA here is from genome assembly GCF_017654675.1 of Xenopus laevis. Taxonomy (NCBI): domain Eukaryota; kingdom Metazoa; phylum Chordata; class Amphibia; order Anura; family Pipidae; genus Xenopus; species Xenopus laevis. The sequence goes on along the minus strand of NC_054385.1, from coordinate 54,943,019 downwards.
TTTCCTCACTGGGAATGCCCTCATTGTCTGTAATACCGAGGGTGTGATTCTGTATGCCCCAAAATCTAAAATAAAGTTCATGATATGTTCTCAATGCCTCTTGAAACCCAACCTATGGACACTAGTGTTCTGAACCCTTAATGTTTCATGTCTCATAGTTCATTAATCTGCATTGTGACCTTAAACAATGCAAAACTACAATATGCCATACAAAGGTATTTGTATTTGGGTGCCCACAGAATTAGTTTTTCCCCAAAAGTGAAGTATTTTCGGTCTTTAAGCATCCATGGTACATTGATGGATGTACATCTATTTGATGGCTTGATATTATGTATATTAATGTGAGGGCACTTGAAAGGCCTATTTAGTGATTTTCAGAATATTGGTTACTGGATGTTTTCTGTATGTGTATGTCCCATGTATACACCCATTATTGTACAAGGCTGTGGAGTATGTTGGCAATGTATAAATATGTGTTACTACTACTACTGATAATAATACCGGTGTCATGTCATTAAGAAGGTCTTCCACTTTTCCACCATTTTTTTTCTAAACTTGGCATCAAATGCATAAGCCTCTGACCTTATGAAAATCATAAAGAGGGATAGAAAGCTCTGCCACGCGTATCGCAGCGAAAATTATTTTGACCACGTCCATTTTGTGATCGCACCCCCTAAATACCATGTCCATTTTACAGAATTTGGCAAGTTATCGAAACTTTGAAAATATTTCTAGGGGTTTTAGGGTCATGTTTTATGTGTTACAGTTTTGCCTATAAAGGTGAATTGCCCTTTAAGCTGTGAGCCTCAGTTCTCCCAGGAGACCTGCTTATCTTACATAGTTACAATAGTTATAGTTAATTAATAGTTATAGTTAAATCCAAATGCCAAAAAGCCTCTTATTTAAGTATGTCATTGTATCTTTTAATGGCATCAGTGCAGGTGATCAAAGAGAAACTCAGGACATTTCAGTAACAATCCGGGACTGCGAGATGAGCTGTCAAAATCGGGACTGTCCCGAGAAAAAAGGGCTAGTTGGGAGGTATGCTACTGAAAAAGAGCAGTTGTTCTGCACTGAAATCTAACTATTTCTTGATAATGATAATAACAAATCACAGTCGGTTCTTTATGCACTTACCAGGCAGATTATTTAGGTAAGAGGCAAAGTGCAAATACATTTGTTTCATACATGTGTCCCTATGGGTTACAGAATTGTTTCAGTAAGGCTATTTATACCACTGAAAATTACAATCTAATTATAGGCTGATGGTAGAGGAATAATTTGCAAGGTAAGACAAAGTAGCAGTAACTGCATTCTTCCTCATATACATGTCAGTGAACAAATGGCATTTATTTAATTGCTCTCTGTCAGTGCTGTACTTGCACTAATCCTGGTACTTACTGCTGGCCTTTGGCTTTTTTAACCCATTGCATTCTGTTTTTTGAGAGGGCTGCAGAGGGGATGACCCATGTTACATAGCTGGCTGGCAGCCACTGTTCATAGTATACAGTGTTGGATTAATGACATTTGTGGCCCCTAGGCTATATACAGACAGGCAAGGCTACTGTTGGGTCTGGATGCATGCAGCATGTATCCAAACTCTCTACACCGGGTCTGGTTCAGCGAGCGCCAGTGACATCACTGAATCTGCAGGCATCCGGGTGCACACACGTACATGTCTTGCCTGCTTCTTCTCCCAGCAGGTCCTCCCGACCGGACCCAGCAGCACAAATGAAAGTATTAAAAAAAAGAAAATAGAAATAATAATTGAAAAAAATCTGCATGGGCCCTTGATCACCCTTAGTGTTGGTTTTCTTGTTTCTTTGGGTCTGCCATGGGTTGATTGTGTCTCTCTGGGAAAGAAAGAAACGTTTTTCTAGCCAGCTTCAAGTAACCACAGCTTAGAAACAGGCGTGACATAGGCCTGATAGTCAAGGCATGTCCCCTTCAGTATTTTGCATGGGGCACCTTTACTTATAAGGCTGATGCCTAATTTGGAAAAACAAAATGGTGAGGACATTTCTTGAATTTTATATTCTAAAAAATGCAACAACTTTCCTTTACTTCTATGGTATTCTGTTGAGATATTGTTTCCCGTGTACAATTTGTGAACATTCTTCACACACCAGCAATGAAAGTGGAGATAGTCCTTTAATGGGAAAACTTGTGCACAAGTTTAAACCCCTACAGACCTTTGTAATTCAAGTCCCCCCTGATTGACCTTTAAGCTAGGCTTTTAGGTTTATGTAGAAGATCGAAAAAGGCATAAAAAACCCAAATTGACCTTCAGGGTGAGTCCAGGCTCCTGCAGAGCCCCACAGTTTGAGCTGCACTGCATTACATCCATTCATTTTTGTAAAAGCTGAATCAAAATGTATAATGAGCCTAACCCAATGCTACAGTTGTCAGGGTAGCAAAAGCAGCTAAGATAGACAATAGACATTGTGGGACTTGCCCATCAGGATACCAGGAAAACTTTCAGGGGGCCCAGGTGTCATGGGCCCCCCTATTCCTAACCGTTTGGCCTATATCATGGGCATTACCTATATCTGTATAGAAACAAAAGCGGAACAATAGATAGAAGGATATATTATAGCATGTAAAGAGAAGAGAGTGGAAGAATAAAGAAAGAGAGAGAGAAGAGTAATACAAATAGTTTGGAGCGTTGCATACCTCCCAACATTTTGGAAACAGGAAGAGGGACAAAAAGATTTGCCGTGAGGTGAACATTTTTGATCACACCCATTTTATGACCACACCCCATAATTACCATGTTCATTTTACAAAATTTGGCACGTTGTGAAAGTTCAAACACATTTCTGTGGTTTTTATGTGTTATTACATTTTTGCTTATGAATTGAATTGCCCTTTAAGATACAAGTTTCCCCAATAAACTTGTTTGTCTTTATCTTTAACAATTGTTTCTTTGCTTATCTTTAATTGTTACAAAAGTATCTATGTGCACCTGCCACATATTCTGAGCTCTATGCCAAAAGCCAATTAAGTTAGAAATGTTGTATCTTTTTCTGGCGATTCAGTGTAGCAGATCAAAGAGAAAGTCTGGACATTTCATTAACAATCCGGGACTGCAGGCTGAGCTGTCAAAATCGGGACTGTCCAGCGAAAAACGGGACAGTTGGGAGGTATGGAGTTGGCCCAAGGGCTAAGGTTTCCTGGTGGGCCACTGGCATTCCAGTCCAATATTTTAAATAGATCTGCCTTTGTTACAACATTTCCAATTAAGTTAGAAATGTTGTATCTTTTTCTGGCTGTTCAGTGTAGCACATCAAAGAGAAAGTCGGGACATTTCAGTAACAATCCGGGACTGCAGGCTGAGCTGTCAAAATCGGGACTGTCTCGCGAAAAACCGGACAGTTGGGAGGTATGGAGTTGGCCCAAGGGCTAAGGTTTCCTGGTGGGCCACTGGCATTCCAGTCCAATATTTTAAATAGATCTTCTGCCTTTGTTACATATTAATGTGATTATTAATGTCACCTTTTCTATTCTAGGGCAGGTTCTGTTAGCCCTACCCTGTAACAAGCATGCAGGTGCTTTGATTTCTGCTCACTCTTAATAATGCACACTGCCCTCTTGTGAGTGCACTAAATAGACAGTGATAAAGCTGCAAATGCTTTTCTTTAATACCAACTGATCAGATAAAAATAGCTAAATGTTTTCTTTTTTTTCCCTTTTATGGCGGAAAGTGTTGCAGTGCTATCTGTGACAATGCACCCACCATTGCTTTGATGCAGCTTTATAAAGAGCACTTGTCTTGCTTTTCTTTAAACTGTTCAACTGCCAGAGTTGTCGATAAAGCTCTGTTTTTTCTAAAGACTCCACTTCCAGTCATGCTGCTCTGGGTTTTTTTATTCAAGGTAAGGAGGTTGAGCTAATACTATACTTCAAATACATACAACAAAGTAGCAGGAGTGCGCTAGTCATCTGTGGAAAGCATTTGATCCGCCAACTCAAATATCAAGGGTCAAAATTGGGTTACATGTCATTTTTTTTCTTTCTCTTAGCAAATTCCATGTTACCTTTTTTTCACTTTTCATCCTAATGGACGAGGAAGCTGTCCGTGCAAATATGTGCCATTAACCCATCGTTGCCTGCATCAAACAAAACACAGCTTGGCTCATTCCGCAAAGTAAAGCAATCGGTTATCTGGTTTTAAAGTGCAAGCTATAATTTCAGTGTAGCATTTAGAGTCCCACGGAAAGATAGATATTAATAAGAATTTATAGCCGCAATTTTAGTATCCTTTGAAAGTTCTGTTTTACTGCATCTAGCACCGTGGAATTTACTTCTCATTGAACTTAAATCTTCTTCGATGGAGGCATTTTTTTATTGGCTAGTAACCTTTGAAATATTTTATTCTGATATATAGAAAGAGTTAAGGAACTCTGCCATATTGGCGTAATCATTTTTGCTCTTTCTCTATATGTTGCATTATGATCCACTGAGTATGTGTCAAGTTTAAGAGCACAGATACAAATGGAAAAACTATTTAGAAAGCATTGCTTAACCAGGCCAATGTGAGAGCAGGTATAGCTAATACTAGATGTACAGAGACATAACTACAGAGGAAGCAGACCCGGGGGCTGAAGGGGGGCCCAGGAGGTATACGGGGCCCCGTGAGGCTCTAATTAATAAGTAATTTTAATATATATTGGTAAAACAGTACAACCTCTAGATATACTGCAGACCCTAAAATGAATTTGCTGTGGGGCCCAGTAACATCTAGTTACACTATTGTAGACATAAAAAAGCAAGATCTCACTCTGGCCTGTCAAGCAGCACTATTCTACTTACAATTTACTCACAATTGGTTGCAACACTTTTTAATTTTTTTTAAAGTTTTGCAGGTTAACATTTTGGGATCTATTAACCAGCTTGATATGTGCTGCCATTTGCAGTGGTAATTAACCCCTAGTCACCAGATATGCTTAAATTCCAAGCCAGAGAACTGTAGAAAAAAATAAGCAAAATCACGAAAAATTACAACTAATTATATTTTTTTTAGCAACTATTCTACCATCCAGTTAGCATTTGGCCACACCCTAATACTTCCGCAGCCTGGTTAAATCTGGTTTATATTTCCCCTGATTTTCCCACTTTCTTCTAAGCCCCACCCACCAATGTAAGAAAAGTGATTCTTCTTTTGTTCAGTGCAGTGATTTTATTTATGTGTGCCCCCCCCTCTGGCAACCCTCTAAAGGTGGCCATACATGGGCCAAGTTGACAGCTTATTGGCCAGTGAGGGCCCTCTGATGGGCTTATCCCGCCGATATCTGGTTGAAAATTAAAGACCGGGATTTGTGGCAAGGCCACAAAGGCCCGGTCCTAGGGCAGCAGAATTTCAGTGGTGGTATGCTGCTCAGCCACATCCGAATTAGATATAAGCATTGGAGACGCCAGTCTCCAGTGCTGAGCCAAGCCAGTTTGATGCACGCATGTGCATACGCAATGGAAGGGGACGGAGAGGGGACTGGGGGTTACGAGTGGAAACAGCCTAGGGGCGACTGGTTAGTAAATCCGGGCCTGGCCAATTGGCAGGTTTAAAAATCCCATCCAATTGAGGACCACAACTGTTCGTTATTTCTATAGGGCCACCATATTCCTCAGGACAGCATTTTAAATAAGTTTCTGTATGACATTCACTATAGTGAATTCTATCAGGAACCAGTTAACTGCCTGTATGCTTTGGGACTGCTGGAGGAAACCCATGCAGGAATATGGGGAACATAGAAACACCTTACAGGTAGTGTCCTGGCTGAACTGAACCAAGGATCCAGTGTTAGAAGGCAACAGTGCTAACCATCATGCTGGGAGTAGAACACTAGTTATACAAGAAAACAGTACCCTGCCGACTTTAAATGCTGACGGTTCTTACTGTTTTTGGATCAGCTCAAATATTGTCCCAGGCTTGCCAATAGGAAACAAATATTGTCTCAGTGTAAATGTGTACTGAATTCCTCTAATGCCTATTTGCAGTGCTGTGGTCTCATTTAAAAGGAACTTCAACTTCCAGCATCTCCCTGATTGAGCCAAGGTAGCTCTACGTTTCCCTGTGTTGTCGCTGGTTCTACGCATGCTGCTTTTGTTCCTTAGTTTAACAGTGGTTAGAACGTTATCTTATTCCTCAGGGCTTATCTTTATGGATACAGTTACGTGCAGTGTTGTACATTTGTGGTTAAGTGTAATGAGTATACATAAAGACAACTTATTTGTGGATGCTGTGAATTGCTTTTCTAATAGCTAGTGCAGTTGATTTTTTTTAAGCATTATCCATATTTTTCTGTTCATAAAGACATGTTTGCCTGTTGGCATTCCTGTAGTTTAATCATGTTGCTGGCTGTTAGGAGAAGCCACAAGATTCGCTATGTGCTGTAGTTTTTCTACTTATGTAGTTGCACCAGCTTCTGTGGTTCACCAAAGATTCTCCAGGATTTTCAGTAAATTATTTAGATTTTTACTTCATTTTGGCCATTTAGTATTTGTTATAATAATAATAAAAATACAGTCCATTTCCACTATTCTGGAATAGAATTTGGAAACACAAGTCCATATCTCCCAACTGTCCTGTTTTCTGCGGGACACTCCCGATTTTGACGGTTAAACCTACAGTCCTTGGTTTATTACTGAAATGGCCCGACTTTCTCTTTGATCTCCTGCACTGAACAACCAGAAAAATATACAAAGTTTCTAACTTAATTGGCTTTTGCCAGAGAGACCAGAATATGTGGCAGGTGCACTTATAGATACTTTTGTAACAATTTAAGACACGCAAAGAAACAATTGTAACAATTTAAGATCAACAGGTCTCTTGGGCAAGCTGTGACTTGCAGCTAGCAAAACTGTAATAACATATAAAAACCACAGAAATGTGTTCAGACTTTCATAACCTGTCAAATTTTGTAAAATTAACATGTTAATTAGGTGTGTGTCCCTCTTCTATTTCCAAAATGTTGGGGGGTATGACAAGTTCCATAAAGTATATTCTCCTATCTGCTCTCTTGTGTTATCAGGGACCTTACCTTCTAGCAGCCAGCAGGAGAAATTGGTTGAACTGTAGTACAATTGTCATGTTTCAGTCAATAAGTTCCCCAACACATTGATTCCAGCATGGCAGCAGCTACAAATACATGTTTGTTAAACAGCATTATTGTATTGTTTGCAATGGGAAAACATGTTAGGCTGATGGGCACAATAATACATTATTTAAAATACCAGACTATATTAAAACAATGACATTTATTTGAAGAACAGAGTCATTAAACACCACTACAGTCTCAGATATTTCTATATTTATAGCAGTTACCTTTGCTGAGATTCCATATAGAGTACAGAGAAATTATCAGTATATAGTTTTAGTTGGTGTCAAGTGCAAGGAACAGTTGCTACAAATTAGTAATGTGATGCCATTTACCCTAGAGCTGTAAATTGTCAGGTCAGTATGATGGGAGGCTGTTTTACTCACCCAGTAACACCTATTTTGTTTGAATACAACCTATTAGAGGAAAATGATTGCTGCTGTTTGGAAGAGAGCAGGTAATGAGCCTGCAGATTTAATGTAATCATACATACTAACATGTTGACTTAATGATGAAATACTATATTGAGTGGTTATTCTGTGAGCTTGTACCAGGCACAGTCTGGAATTATGGATTACTATTCGTGATATATTAACATAATTTCTGCACAAGCTCCGCTCCATTGTCTCTACTTAACATTGTTCTCCCTTGAGAAATATTTTATGCTAAGAAGGTATACTGCCTTTTGTGTAATATCTATTTCATTAGTAATTGTTTCCCACATGCCTGCCAGTTATAGATTTTAAAAGACACATTTCCTGCATATCGATGGGTATAGATGGATATAGGTGCACAACAGACAGATACACATGGAAGTATAAATACTGTATGTAAATAAACAGACATACAGACATGAAATTAATTTAAAGAATATAGAAAACAAATATAGGAAAACAAACAGGCTAGCACATTTGTGCTAAAAATGATCTAAAAATGACATATTAATAAGGATTGACCCTGAATTCTATGAGTAAGGCAGGTCCAGGTTGTAAAAGTATTTTAACTGTATGGATTAAGGTGGGTGACGGGTGTAATAATGTTTTTCCCTTAGCACTACCCCCTGCTCTACAAGGTTGAACATAAATGCACCCTACAGATTGGTCCTGATTCTCCAAAATTTGTAGTTTTTGTAGCTTGGCGGAGGCATTTCTACTCATCCTTTGATAAATATGCCCATCAGCATCATCTCCTTGGCCCACCAATGACCTCAACTACAGCAAACAAGGGAAAGTTGTGCTCACCACTATTTTTTAAAACCATTAGGCGGGGGTGCAATGAGGGTGTGACCACAAAATACATATAGTCAACTACAAGAGGTCCTCTGCACTCAACCCATTATCAATATATTTAAGACAGAGACATTTTGTGCATACTGCTACTAAAAAATGCCTTACCCTTTAAACAACACAGGGATTGTTTGTCCATATATTGCAATATATTTAAGCTGGCCAACTACGTCAAAGTCATCCCATATCTGGCCAGTCCTACGCTTAATTTTCATCTGATTCATTAAGAATTCAATTGCTTATACATTTTACAAAGGGACTAAGTTTTACCTGCAACTTACTAGCTGCTTTCAAAGTAAAACTCCCAAACTTGGCTGCCCTTTTATTAGACACCAGTGGGATCACCTGACTATAGCTGGGAGGGGTGGGAGCTACAACATAGAGCTGGTCACTGCTCCTGTATAACTATAACAAACAAGGGAAAGTTGTGCTCACCACTATTTTTTAAAACCATTAGGCGGGGGTGCAATGAGGGTGTGACCACAAAATACATATAGTCAACTACAAGAGGTCCTCTGCACTCAACCCATTATCAATATATTTAAGACAGAGACATTTTGTGCATACTGCTACTAAAAAATGCCTTACCCTTTAAACAACACAGGGATTGTTTGTCCATATATTGCAATATATTTAAGCTGGCCAACTACGTCAAAGTCATCCCATATCTGGCCAGTCCTACGCTTAATTTTCATCTGATTCATTAAGAATTCAATTGCTTATACATTTTACAAAGGGACTAAGTTTTACCTGCAACTTACTAGCTGCTTTCAAAGTAAAACTCCCAAACTTGGCTGCCCTTTTATTAGACACCAGTGGGATCACCTGACTATAGCTGGGAGGGGTGGGAGCTACAACATAGAGCTGGTCACTGCTCCTGTATAACTATAACAAACAAGGGAAAGTTGTGCTCACCACTATTTTTTAAAACCATTAGGCGGGGGTGCAATGAGGGTGTGACCACAAAATACATATAGTCAACTACAAGAGGTCCTCTGCACTCAACCCATTATCAATATATTTAAGACAGAGACATTTTGTGCATACTGCTACTAAAAAATGCCTTACCCTTTAAACAACACAGGGATTGTTTGTCCATATATTGGTCCTGATTCTCCAAAATTTGTAGTTTTTGTAGCTTGGCGGAGGCATTTCTACTCATCCTTTGATAAATATGCCCATCAGCATCATCTCCTTGGCCCACCAATGACCTCAACTACAGCAATATTGTCTTCACAAGGGGTTTCATGGGGTTATTATGTTTGTAAATCTGACACAGACAGTTTCCTCTTCAGAATCAAATCCCATGTTTTCCTCTTGGATCCAGTAATTGTTTTGATCTTGGGGATTTATAGACTACTTTGTAGGTAGTTCTTCCTTTTAATGCATTAGTGACATGCCACTAGATCACTGAGGACCACAGAACCTAACAGGATGTATTTTTCCATTGAGGAGAGGTGCCAGATAAATTTATGCCATTTTTTGAAAAAGGAGAATCTGGTTTGCTGAGGGTTGTGTTGTAAAAATCAAAGCAAAACTTTCAGTGCAGTGACCTGGTATGGTCACCTTTTCCTCTCTCCATCAGATATGTGATTCTTCTAATATGGTATCAGTAAAGGTGTGTTCTTAATATTGGGAGATTAGCTTTCCTCTCTTTTGGTGCACAGTAAGGGGCACATTTACTATGGGTTGAATATCGAGGGTTAATTAACCCTCGATATTCGACCATCGAAGTTAAATCCTTCGACGAAGGTTTCGTTTGATCGAACGATCGAAGGAAAAATCGTGCGATCGAAGGATTAAATCCTTTGATCGACCGAACGATTTTTCTTCGATCAGAAATTGCTAGGAAAGCCTACAGGGACCTTCCCCATAGGCTAACATTGGTGCTTGGTAGGTTTTAGGTGGCGAAGTAGGTGGTCGAAGTTTTTTATTCGAATGGTTGAATAGTCGAACGATTTTTAGTTCAATTCGTTAGATTCGAAGTCGTAGTCGAAGGTCGATGTAGCCAATTCGATGGTCGAAGTAGCCAAAAAAATACTTCGAAATTCAAAGTATTTTCCATTCTAACCCTTCAATCGAGTAAGTAAATGTGCCCCTAAATGTTACTAGATTTTCCATGTGTTCTGAACAGCTTGATTTTGGGCAGATCTTTGCATGAATGGGTTTAAAGCTGTTTAGGCAACTTTCAAGCACAATTCCTAGTTTGTTTATTTTAATTGAATGCATTTTATCATGTCTGGCAGTGAATTGGTACTGCAAGTACTTTAGATACATAATGGTCCAGTGCCTATAGAACATCAGGAAACAGGCAACGTAAATACCAATAACTATTGTGAAAATGATTAAGTAAGTAGAGAAATTTAAATTGCCCCATGATTTAAGCAAGCAGTTAATCGAAGTCACGGCAAAACAACAGCATTATCTGCCTTTGACCAGAGCAACGGCAGTCACAGTGAGAATTGCTTTTAGCAGAGAAGATTCTATTAGTCCATTCATGAGCATTATCGTTTGGAATTGTTCTGGGCATATTTATTATATCTTCTGCAGGCCATAAAATACTTAATGAATGACCTTGGCACTTTTGGTTGAGTTACACTCATTTCTATGCGATCATCGGTAAACATACACAAATTACACCAAATTTATTTATTTTCTAGGATTATTATGTGTGCGCAGTCTGTGTTGAAACAAAGAGGGCAATTCGGCAAACTGCTAGCAGCTGCTGATAAATATTCCAAAAACAGAGTACAAATATTCCAAGATTATTCTTTTCACATCATCATTTTTTCAAGTAAGCAGCAGTGCCGAATGCTATTTAAAGGGATAAATTCTTTCTGCGCATTAGATTTTTTTTGACAAGAGCTTTATAGTTAGGTTGATAACTTATTATTATGGTTTTCCAAAATGTAGTTATTGCCAATGGTAATAGGAATGCAATTTTAAGATGAATACGTTAAATACGTTAAAGGTATTAAGTATTTGTAATAATAATAAAAATATATATGTAAGGGCAGTCCATTTCCATTATATCTGACACAATTTGGAAACATAAGTATATTCTTCCTATCTGCTCTCTTGTGTAATCAGTGACCTAACTTCTTCTAAAGTTGAAGAGGGAGCTGGTGGTCATCTATGTCACGTAATATACTGAACTGGTATGGGCAGAGACAATGTGGAGTGGCTGGGACCTACTGTGGTTAGTAAAACCAGTGCTGGGTCTGGTGGCAGTCAGGTTTTGCTTCTATAGATAGCATGTGCTGAAGCACTTAGTTCATTGCAAAGTACTTTCCATTGAAGTTTGTCCTGTCCAGATACCAATTGTTTTTTTTGCCTGATTTCTACAAAAATTATGATGTTAAACACATTTGCAAACAAAAGAGCAAAGTGGTGCCCTAGATATAGCATCTACTTTCCGTTAGTGGTCAATTGTGAAAAACCCTACATAGTAAATGCCATGAACATAGTTTTAAAAATCAGAAAATGACTCCCATAATATTTAATTTACTAATCTTGAAGCTAAATTAAGACATGAGGCTATATACTGCAACGCTCTTTAGCTTGGTTTTAGGCTATTGGCACTGAGCATGTGCAGAAACCCAATAAAAACTTGTTTATAATCAGTAGGGGTCAATGGATATTTCTTTTCTCACAGTCCTTCCGAAAATAAAATCAAATAGTTTTCACTTCAAATACAATTTACTATTTTCTGAAAAAAGTCCTTTGTCTTAGAGATATTCTAACATTCGCTGAGGTATCTATATGTAAGTCTACATGATGGAGGTGACTGTGCTTTTTTTCAGCCCGTTAGGGAAATAAATTAACTGCTCTGAGTATTTCTTCTGCTAACGCACGTTTCAGTGGGACTTTACAACCTGCTCTCTTATTTGTTTTTTTACATTTAACAAGAACGTGCACAGTAATTCTTTGTTGCTTGTTAAAAAGTAAATAAAGCCTACTCAGACTTTAAAGAGCTGTAACAGCAATATATAATAGCACTCAACTCCTTCACGTTATACAGTAAGGAATTATACCCCAGTCTGCTGAAAACAGCAGGAAATTACCATGTATCTTTGAAGATCAGACATATTTTTTTATAGATATCTGGGGATCTTTTGAAGTGCCCTTTACCCTTGCAGCCCCTTGTTCTTAAAACATTCACTGCACAACATGGGTGGACTTTACAAGGGCTGATTCCCAGTCTGGTCGTTTGGTAGGAGGGTCAGAGAAGCAACTGAGCCACAAACGTGGATTGGACTGATCTGCTTATATAGTCTGGAAATTAAAGGTGGACAGCACTAGATTCTGACACTCAATTCTTACACAGCCAATTGGTCCCTAATGGGATGTATCAAAAATCCATATTAGGCAAATATATATATATATATATATATATTATGTTCAAATGACCAGCAACTCCAGGGATTTCTGGGAAAAATTCTTTATGTGGTTATATATGTGCAGTACAGCCAACGTGACGTTTCGGTCCCCTCTGGGACCTTTCTCAAGGCCTTGAGAAAGGTCCCAGAGGGGACCGAAACGTCACGTTGCCTGTACTGCACATATATAACCACATAAAGAATTTTTCCCAGAAATCCCTGGAGTTGCTGGTCATTTGAACATTGTATGGATTTTTTACCGTGCACCCAGGTAATCGATGTGATACGGTGTGCCACCCAGACGAACACAGATATATATATATTTATATATATATATATGTGTGTGTGTGTGTAAGGGACTGGGAAATTTGGGTAAATGGACGAAGGTACTTAGAGGCAGATTTAAGAACCGGTGAAAATTTGCCAGCGTCCAAAATCGCAACACTTCGCCAGTTGAAAATTCTCTCAGACTATGCTAATTCAGTAAAATGCAGAGTTTCGTCGTGGCTGCTGTACGGTAGCGACTTTTCACTAGCGTTTCTTCAGCAATGCGAGCATTTCATAGTGAAGATGCGCTAGCATTCATTTCTGCCTAGTGAAACTTCACTAGGGATCTTGCGCTCAGGTCAATATGCATAGGGCGGGAAATTTAAAGTTGTATGGACGTCTTTATGTTACATTTTGGTGCATATACTTACCCTTTTTAAAACAAATGTCCAGGGAACCTTAATAAAGACAATAGAGTTATTCTAATGCCCTACACATGTGCCCACTGTAAAATGAATGTTCTATATGCAGGCAATCTGGCTGAAAAAAGGAAAAGACGCCAGCGTTTTATGGACTTTGATGAATTTTTGGCTCACAGAATATAATGTAAGTGACAGAAGATTGAGGAAGATCTAGTTACTTTAATGCACTTGCCTGGTCTGAGGTGGTGAAGGCTACGTTCAGTAAAATCTGCACTTTAGTGAATTTGCGAGTAACGTTCATTCGCCAGAGCGAAAAGTTGCCTGGCAATAGAGTGTTGTCGTCTGTCTCTTTCACTAGCGAATTGCGAATTGTTAGTAAATTGCAGATGTCCTTGCTGGCGGTACCGCTAGGGAATTGATGCTAGCTCAGCCACTTTGCCCTTTGGTAAATCTGCCCCTTAGATGGTAATATAGACTTCACGGGTTCAAATTAATTACCCAGTCCCTCACGCACAGAAAAAAAATAAAAAAAATAAAATATATATATATATATATATATATATATATATATATATATATATATATATATATATATAAAAACTCAAGATGATGGTTAAGCTATCTCTTAATTTCATTTCCAGCCCTATACCAGTAATTAACAGGACATTGTACATCAAATATATAGCCCTTAGTCTATTGCTGAACTGCTGCTTCTAGCATGATATCCATGATAGCACTGCTTTATTTCTATGCAATATATACAGTATATATTGTTTGTATAGAACTTCAGTTCCCACAATCCTCTAACAGGCAAAAGATGGTCCTGAAATTTTAAGATAAGCAGTGCTTGGGGCAAGCTGCAAAGTATATGATAGGTTTAATATGAGAGTTTTTAATCTTGTACGTGCCCTAGCCACATGATTCTATGTCCCTAGGAAAAGTTTCCTGCATCACTTGCTTCCTGGAGATATAATGAGATCTGTGCTCTGCAGAAGTCAAGTTTTGTCTTTTATCATAGAAGAAAAAAAAAAAACCTTCAAAACTCACTCTTGCGCCATAAAACCTTGTTTATTGCATTCATCAGTCTTCAAAGATGTACCCCACAATGGGATTTGGTGAAGCCATTACAAGGTGCCGTCTGAGTTCCATTTGCCTACAGTAAATAGAATGTCAGATGTGTCAGAGGGAAATAAATATTGGGCTGGTTAAAAGGGAGCAGAGATGGCTCAAAGCATCATTGAGAGGATTGATTTATCTAGCATGCTGTAATGACTGCAGATGTGGATCTGTTATTCTAGAGGAGCAATGAATTTGATGAGCTGATAACGCAGGGCCAGTGAGGGCTGGTTTTAATTACTGATGAGGAATTTATTTGTGTTGCTCTCTGATTTACTGGAGGTTTGTTTTGTTATTGACAGGTGACCTTGGGGCTCTTATTTTCCTTTGATGAATAGAAAAAAAAACCCCTGACTTGTTTAAAGATGTTTTATTCATGACAAAAATCAGAGGTCATTTCTTCTAAGATATCCTCTTCTATGTGAATGTTTCATTGTTTGCTAAATACAATTTGTGTGGCTTCTCTTGCAAAGTGTTCTCTGCTGACTCCCATTCCTTATGTTTACACTATTGGTGGGTTCTTAGAATTGCTTTGTTCCTTGGCAATTACAATGACATTGTATTGATTCTTGTTGTTCTGCAGTCTCCTCCAGATGTACACTCCGTATGTCACAACTGAACTGCTAAATATTGGGCCAGTGCGGCCCTTCAAGCAGTCACTACTGCAGCAATGGGGACAGTTTTCTAAAGGAAACGTCTGGGTTTATGGTATACTTTTTATGGTTTAAAACAGGATAAGTAAAATGATGTTTATATTACATATTCAGCAAAAGTCCACCCCTTAACCCTTTATCATCCAGGAGGACAAGTGAAATATACAAAGCAAACCCATTACTTGATTTGATGGGATTAGGAAACCCTTTAAATGAGTGATCAGTTGTTTGTATGCTACACTTTTAGGGCTGGGACACACTGGGCGATTTGGGGAGATTTAGTCGCCTGGCGACTAATCGCCGCGACTTTCCACGACCAATCTTCCCCGAATGCTTCCCCTCGCCCTGCGCCTGGCTAAAATGAAAAATCGCCTGCGCTAATCACACGCGGCGATTCGTTTTCCGAAGTCGCCCGAAGTTTCCTCGTGAGGCAACTTCGGGCGACTTCGGAAAACGAATCGCCGCGTGTGATTAGCGCAGGCGATTTTTCATTTTAGCCAGGCGCAGAGCGAGGGGAAGCATTCAGGGAGAAAAGTCGCTGCGATTAGTCGCCAGGCGACTAAATCTCCCCAAATCGCCCAGTGTGTCCCTACCCTTAGGAACTAATTATGCCCATTATATAAACAGTATAATAATTCTGCCAGTGGGATGTAGCCACAGGGTTGTAGTTATTACAGCCACTGCAGGCCAACAAAGGTTCCCATGGACCTGAAGAATTAGGGTGTTTAAAACAAAAGTTACTTTAGTTAATTTACAAAACAAACAGTTTTGTGCCTTCTGGGATGCTCACAGTAGCTCCTTATCTTCTTTCTACTAATCCCATGTTATTAACCTGCACTTAGGGACTGACTCACAATATACATAATATACGCACTATAAAAATCTAACTCCACGGTTGACTAGTAGTTAGCGATGAGCGAATCTGTCCCGTTTTGCTTCACCGAAAAATTTGCGAAACTGCGAAAAAATTTGCAGCAAAATTTCGGCAATGTCCCCTTTCTACACACGACCATTTTTACGCACTCGACAATTTTATTCGCTTCAAATGCATTAAATTCAATGGGCGTTTTTTCTTATGGCGACTTTTTTGTTCTAATGAAATAAATCAATGCATTAAAATCAATAGGCCTTTTTCTTATGGCGACTTTTTTTGTCCAAATCCATCAAAGTTAAAGGGATACTGTCATGGGAATAAAAAAAATTTTCAAAATGAATCAGTTAATAGTGCTATTCCAGCAGAATTCTGCACTGAAATCCATTTCTCAAAAGAACAAACAGATTTTTTTTATATTCAATTTTGAAATTTGACATGGGGGTAGACATTTTGTCATTTCCCAGCTGCCCCTGGTCATGTGACTTGTGCCTGCACTTTAGGAGAGAAATGCTTTTTGGCAGGCTGCTGTTTTTCCTTCTCAATGTAACTGAATGTGTCTCAGTGGGACATGGGTTTTTACTATTGAGTGTTGTTCTTAGATCTACCAGGCAGCTGTTATCTTGTGTGAGGGAGCTGCTATCTGGTTACCTTCCCATTGTTCTTTTGTTTGGCTGCTGAGGGGAAAAAGGGAGGGGGTGATATCACTCCAACTTGCAGTACAGCAGTAAAGAGTGATTGAAGTTTATCAGAGCACAAGTCACATGACTTGGGGCAGCTGGGAAATTGACAATATGTCTAGCCCCATGTCAGATTTCAAAATTGAATATAAAAAAATCTGTTTGCTCTTTTGAGAAATGGATTTCAGTGCAGAATTCTGCTGGAGCAGCACTATTAACAGATTCATTTTGAAAAAAAACTTTTTTCCCATGACAGTATCCCTTTAATGTGCGTTTTTTTCTTATGGTGACTTTTTTTCTCCAAATGCCTTTAAGTCAATGGCTTTTTTTTATGGGAGTTTTTTCTCTGCAAATTTTCCACAGGGAATTTTCGCCGCAGAAATTCACACTAAATTCATCACTACTAGTAGTACATTCAGATTCACAATTAATGGAAGCATAGAATCATAGAAGTATGTTTTGCATAAACCTATATTTATAATCAGTCCTGTAGCATTAACTACTATGACTTTACTTTCTGGCCAGGGCCGATCCTGGCCCCACTGCTATCGGTGGAGGGTTCCTGGGGGGTCCAGGACACTAGCGCAAAAAGCGCAACTGCTCTTAAAGTTACCAGGAATAGCATTCTCGTCACCCTTGGTAACTAGTGGGGCGCTGCCACCTGAGGCAAGTTTCTCAACACTCTTCATTAGTGCAGCACCCCTGATTCTGGCTAATGTTTTGATCATTTCTGACGACTCCCAAATATTGCTTCAAAGCATCATATTGGAATGGCAGAGCAAGTGTAGTGCCACTGACATTTAAAAGATGGCCAAGATCCAAGATGGGAGGTGCTGTGGATACTTTCAAAGGCATGTGTTATTATGATTATAGGGCTGATGAAACTCTGGTCTGGTACAGGAAGTACAGTACTTAAAATATATATATTTAAATACAGGTATGGGATCTATTACCTGGAAACCCCACATCTCTCAACATTTTGGAAATAGAAAGAGGGACAAAAAGATTTTCTGCATGGAGCACATCAAATGTTTTTAACCACACCCATTTTTGTGACCACACCACTAATTACCACGTTCATTTTACAAAATTTGTCAGGTTATGAAAGTTTGAACACATTTCTGTGGTTTTTATGTATTAGTTTTGCTAATGAAGATGAATTGCCCTTGAAGCTGCAAGTCACAGTTTCCCCAAGAGACTTGCTTATCTTAAATTGGTACAATTGTTTCTTTGCTTATCTTAAATTGATACAATTGCTTCTTTGCTTATCTTAAATTGTTACAAAAGTATCAAGGTGCACCTACCACCTATTCTGGGCTCTCTGCCAAAAGTTTTAGAAACTTTGTATCTTTTTCTGGCTGTTCAGTGCAGGAGATCAAAGAAAAAAACGGGACATTTCTGTAACAAACTCACGACTGCGGGGACAGTTCCATGAAAAATAGGACAATTGGAAGGTATGAAACACATTATCCAGAAATTACAGGAACGCCATCTCTCATAAACTCCATTTTAATCAAATAATAAAAAATTTTAAAAATGATTTTTAAAAATGATTTCCTTTTTCTCAGTAATAATGAAATAGTACCTCATACTTGATCCTAATGAAGATATAATCAATCTTTATTGGAGGCAAAGCAACCCTGTGGGTTTAATTAATGTTTAAATCATATTTTAGTAGACTTAAGGTATTATTTGGAAAACCCTAGGTGCCAAGCATTCTGGATAACAGGTCCCATAATTGTAGTCTTTACTTCTCTGTTTAAGCATATTAGGGTGCAATTTTGGCATCGGTTTTTTTTCAGCAGGGCACAAAGCCTAAAACGCTGCACATCTTCAGGTTGAAAGCTGCTAGTGTTTTTTCACACCTATTGGGAGGTAGCAGAGGCTAATTTCAGGTACATTAGCCCCACCCTGAAAAAAGTAGTGGACAAAACGCCTGAAATCCACCCCACCTGTCATAAGCATTAATGAAACATGTTTTGCTTTGAGCTGTTGATTTGCACAACAGGCATTTTCAGCAGGCTCTATACTTTAATTCAGTCAGTGGAAAATTAAAAATAAGCCAGTCATTGAGCTTTAACCCCTATTAACAATGACTTTCTAAGTACTTCCCGTCACATAAATAAAACCAGTGTTTGCAATGTTCTAATCAAATCATTTGCTGACTTTTCTTACGGCGTACACGTTTGCAATAATGCCTCTGAGCTATGATAATAAAATATACTTTTACCTATTAGTGTGTTGTTAGGAAACTGGCTAATAATCTTTGCAGAGTTTGTACAAAGGAATGTGGATGGAAATTGAATTGCATCGCACATTAGTTCACTTCTCTCTGTGGCTGAATATTAATTTCATTGGCTTATGGTTCCCTGTAATGGATAGGAGATTAGAGCACCATGCACAGAAATCGTTACACAGACCAAACCAAATTGCTTTTTAACTAATTAAATTTAATACAGTCCTCTGGAAGCTATGAAGATTTATGTGAAATAATACCGGGGAATTCCTCCAAAGTGTTAAATTCAAATAGAATTATGGACATTTTTAGTACAGTTCATTTGATTTGATTTAACAGAACATAGAGTTACTCTTTCTCTAATATTTCTCATTAATATTTTATGCAGTGAATGTGCCATTAACAAACATTTTATCCAGTGTATCTTCCATTTTTATATCAATTGAAAAATGCTTAGTTTTCCTTCCCTGCCCCCAAGAGCTACATTGATCTGCAAGAAGATTTTTTTCCGGTTTACAGCTAAGAGATCTATTCCATAACACAAAAACCACTGTCAAGTGGGTTTATCACCAGATAGCAGCTACTGACTTGTACAGATTGCTTCCTCAGCATTATTTAAGTGAACTATACATTTATACCCCCTTTTCCCCTAAAATTGTCAATAGCGTATGAGGGCATTGGTTATTTAGGGAACATAATATCCTGCTTGACATATTTCTTTCAGTAAGTGTGAATGGGAGGTTTAGGTATTTTTATAGCTGTGGTAGACCTCATAGTCTTAAATAGAATATTATAATGTATTGTCATTATGTGTAAGTTTTCGCACCGCAAGGAAAAAGCAGTATGAGCGTTCATGGGTATAAATGGAAATACGCAGAAAAAGAATTTTCTGCATGGATAATAAGATAAAATATAATTCTAAGGCAATATTCACATGTGTTGATCATGAGTTTTAATGAATGTGTTGGATATACTTTCTTTAAAGTATATATAGATTATACATACCTTTCTTTAAAGGAGAAGTAAAGGCATTAATACAGCATAGGGCCCTCTTCCAACTGCTTAACCAAAACTTCCCAGAATTGCCCTACTATTCCATACCTGAACAGAGACCTGAACAGAAGACTGATTTGCGGGAGGAGGGGGTTATTCTTTCACTGTACAGAGCACTAGTAAGGCCCCCAGTTTTGGTCTCCAGTGCTCAAACTGGACATTATTGATTTAGAGAGAGAGTACAGAGAAGGGCAACTAAGCTGGTAAGAGATATGGAAAATCTCAACTATGAGGAAAAACTGGCCAAGTTGGGGTTGTTCACACTGGATAAGAGGCACTTAAGGGGGGATATAATAACTATGTATAAATATATAAGGGGATTGCACAATAACTTCTCTAATGCTTTATTTACCAGTAGGTCCTTCTAGCTGGAAAGAGGGCACCCATTCCTATTAGAAGAAAGGAGGTTTTGTCTAAATATTCGGAAGGGATTATTTACAGTGAGAGCTGTGAAGATGTGGAATTCTCTCCCTTAATTATTCATACAGATTGATACATTAGATAGTTTTAAAGGGGTTGGATGGCTTTTTAAGAAATGAGGGAATACAGGGTTATCGAAGATAGCCCATAGAACAAGTTGATCCAGGGACTGGTCAGATGAGTCAGGAACGATTTTTTCCCCCTCTGAGGCAAATTGGAGAGGCTTCAGATGGGATTTTTTGCCTTCCTCTGGATCAACTAGCATTTAGGCAGGTTATACTGTATATAGACTTAAAAGATTGAACTTGATGGACGTGTGTCTTTTTTCAATCTTACTTATTATGTTATTATTTGCCATTGACTTCTACATGACATCTCTGAACATTTTTGTTTTTTTTCCTACAAAAATTCGAGTTTACCCCTTTAAAAACTCGACTAGAAAAAAAGGAAGGCTTTATAAATAAGCCTCTTCGTGTAACTGGAGGAGTTGTGGTTGGGCTTGGGTGTTTTACTGTTTATCATGTGCTATCCTCATATCTACCACATGGCAGCAGGGAGCTGTTATTATGTTACCTGCCTTTTGATCAGCTGCTGGGGTGGGGAGGGGATGATATCACTTCTTCTTGCAGCGCAGCAGTAAAGAGTGAATAAAGTGTATCAAAGCAAAAATCACATGGCTGAGAGCACCTGGGAAACTAAGAACATGTTAATCCCCACCCTACACCAAATTTCAAAATTAAATATCAAACAAAATAAGTTTGCTCTGTTTGAGTCAATGCAGTATTCTGCTGGAGGAGCACTATTAACTGATAGCATTCTGTAATAAAATGTTTTTCCTGTGACAGTATCCCATTAAGTTAATTTAACTCTTTTTCCTGTTTTTACAGTTTGGATAATACACTATATTTATCTTGTCTGTGAAAGAAGTAAAATAGGGTTATATTAATCATCGAGCACCCCTTATGAGGTGTTTAGCAAACTTTTTTTTCTCCTAAAACCAGTACCTATCCTGTCTTAATATAGGTAATATAATATATAATGGTATAATACTAATATAATGAGTTAGAATAGCTCACCAATAATGTATAGTAGTCAGTGGCGGATATCGGGGGAGCAGGGTGTGCGAGCGGGCCAGGGCCCGCACCCCCTCAGGGCCCCCGGCAGTCCGTTCGCCGCTGAAAATGCGGCCAAATTCGGCCGTATGGAGGGGGCGGGGCCCGGCTGCGCGTCATGCACCAGGGCCCGCCCCCTCAAGGATCGCTACTGATAGTAGTGACCAGAGGCAATCAAACTGCACAGGGTCATAGTTTAGAAAAATGGTGTAAGTACATAAATGTTCTAAACTCCCCTTAATAACATCTTATGCAGTGGTTAGTTCTTGCTTGTGTTGCGTGGATGGCAGAGTGAGTTTTATTGGATAGTACGTGCTTGCTATAACATCCAAATGCTAATCTTTGTGGATTGATTGAGCATATGGGATTATTTACAAGCAATGTTGCTAATTTATAAATTGCTGCTTTAACCTTTCCAGTGTCCTACAGCAGGATACAATGCCCCTCCAGACCTGCACTGTAGACTCAGCTTTAATTACAGAACTGTGTTCATTATTGTTGCCGTTCTATTGTCTTCTGCATTACCACATGTTCACATTGTAAGTTAGCAATCTAAAGTTATGCTCTGTGCTCCCTTGTGAGCCCAGAAATTGCTTCACAGAATCTCCAGTCGCCACACGAGCTGCTGTAGTTCAGGGTGTAATTATTAACAATATAGTGTCCGTCTAGTGATATATTTCATCTGCAAGAACTATGTTATATTCAGTGGGTATTGAGATATGAAGGAGCTGTCTGATGCAGTCCCTAACTATATTGAGAAACTGCAACAGGCACAGAATTCATTGTACTAGTGGCTCATAAATTTGTGTTATTCGTATCTCCAGTTTTTCAGCAGGATGAGCTTGACCTTGGAACAACTTTGCTTTGTAATGCAAGTCAGTGTATCTCCATTCTATATGTTTTCAGCATCTTGATGGCATTAGCTGTGAGAAAAGACAGAACTGAATTTGTCACTGACATGCTATATGGCAACTACAATTCAAGGGAGAACTATTGTCTAACTTAAAAAAAGATCGTATTTACACCTAAAAAAATGGCATGTTTAGTTAATTAGGTTAAAAACTGAAAAAAATATGTATGTTTTAAAAAGACAACAACTTTTTAGTTGGCATAATATCTCGATCCTCCCAGTCATTGGATTCTAGTAGACTTTAAAGGGATAATAATCATTAGTTAATAGTGCTGCTCCAGCAGAATTATAAACTCAAATCTGTTTCTCGAAAGAGCAAACAGATTTTTTTTATATTTCATTTTGAAATCTGACATGAGGCTAGACATATTGTCAGTTTCCCAGCTGCCCCAGTCATGTGACTTGTGCTCTGATAAACTTCAGTCAATCTTTACTGCTATACTGCAAGTTGGAATGATATCATCCCGCTCCTTTCCCCCCAGCAGCCCATCAGCAGAACAATGGGAAGGTAACAAGATAGCAGCTCCCTAACACAAGAGAACAACTGCCTGGTAGATCTAAGAACAGCACTCAATAGTAAAACCCAGGTCCAACTGCGACACATTCAGTTACATTGAGTAGGAGAAACAACAGCCTGCCAGAAAGCAGTTCCATCCTAAAGTGCTGGCTCTTTTTGAAGCACATGACCAGGCAAAATGACCCAAGATGGCTGCCTACACACCAATATTACAACTAAAAAAAAAAATACACTTGCTGGTTCAGGAATGCAATTTTAAATGGTAGAGTGAATATTATGTGCAGTGAAAGCTCCAATCTTGCAAATACAATCAACACCTAATTTAGTGACATCATTGTGGATTATGATAAACAGATTATGCTGATTGGAGCAACATTCCAGAGGATATAAAAGTGAAGCAAGATCCTATGTACCAAGTTATTCTGAATTTCAGAAAGCCAGTTGGATGACTGGTGAAACGTAAAAAAACACAGCAAGTCCAGTTGATTTGACTTACTTCTATAGATATGCAGTGTAAACAGTGTCATTTAGAAATAAAAACTACATCATAAAAATCATGAGAGAATCCCTTTAATTAAATCAGTAATACTTGTAGTCCAGGGAGATAAGAGAAGGTAAGGGCAAGTGATGGTTCTGTGTAGTTTGTTTACTAGCAGATTAATTTAGAATTGCTTCCAACTGATCTGCTCAAAAGTCAACTTTAATTTCTGGAACACTCTCATGGCATTGATAATACTCCCAAAACCACTGTGTGTGTCATTGCCCTAAAAGGATACTAGAAGTATGGGACCTGTTATCCAGAATGCTCGAGCCCTGGGGTTTCCCAGATTATTTGGATAAAATGGAGTCTATGGGAGCTGGCCTTCCTGTAGTTTGGAGCTTTCTGGATAATGGGTTTCAGGATAACAGATCCCATACCTGTATAATCATATATCATTTTGTTTATATTCTTATACCCTCCACTATACCATAATTACTGAACTGGAATACAGCAGACATATCAAGTGTACCAAGAAATGTGCAAAAACGTCTCGATAACTAAATTTTTTTTACTACACTTCTCTTATTCATCAAGCATGTTTATTGTTTGCAGTCAGATATAAACAAATAACTTGCAGGCACATATATATTTTGATAACCATATTTCTTTAAAAAGTTGTAAAGGAAAAAACATTGGGGAATGTTGCACCGGTGATTAAAACTTAATCTAGTATAAAGCTTCTGCAATTATTTGGATCAAAGTAAGTAGCTTTAATTGCAGTGGATCAGGTGAGCGTAAAAACTATAGAAATAAGAATGTTGTTTCCATGCATTTAATATTAGAAACTGAGACAGTTAAGACTGAAGGTCCAGCATTGAAAATACTTAGTGAAAGGTAATAGTTGCAGAATTTATGTATACATAAGGGAAGCAATACTAAGAATCCCTAAAATGTCTGGTTAATGTAACCAATGCCTTAGGAAACAAAATTATGGGCATTTTTCATATATTTTTCCAGGATAGAATGTATAAATCTGCAGAAGGGTAACTACCAAAATAAAGGTACATTAATTAACATAAAATGATTTTCAGTGTAATTTACTAGATGGCTCTACTTTTCTAGAGTTTAGTGTTTCTCATCTGAACCATCTTGAACTATCCATTGCTAAACATAAGCACAGTGGCTCAGTATTTTCAGCACTGCAGCACCGGGGGCCCTGACTATGATGCTATCTGCAAGGAGTTGGTGTGCTCTACCTGTGTTTTTGTGAGTTCTCTTATATTATCCCATATTTTAAAACCATACAGGCAGGTTAACTATATCCCAATGAAAATAACCCTAAAGTGTGTTGTGTGAAAGGGACTTGTAAGATTGTAAGCTTTTCTGGTGCAGGGACTTAACTGTAACAGTGCTGTGAAAAATGTAGGCACTAAACGGAGATTAAAAATAATAATAATAATAGCCACCATCTTTGAATTAGCTGACAATGTCCTTAGTCTTCTTTGTAAACTTCACAATAACCACAGTTATACTGTTAATCATGGTTAATTTTGATATAAAGTTAAACATTGCTATATGATTAATCCTTTCTGAATCATCCCTACTGTCTCTTTTTCAAGCCATGGTAACAAAAAATATTTGGTTCAACAATATTTTGAATATGATCCTAATGACAAATTTGCTCAACTATTTCCTCTTAGTACTTATTATACTCTATTTCCTTTATTTCAGTACTTATCGATTTGTATAATTACAATTAGGCATTACCTATAATGCCTATAAATGTGCTCCTTTTATCATAGTCAGGAAGGCCAACTTGGGTTAATAGCACCCTTGAATTCCCTAGCAAGGGTTATCTTAAGGTGTTTGGTAAATGAGTAAATACAATATGGAATTAAATGATACTTCCTTGAATACTAAGGAAGTCTTAGCAAGGGTTCGAATTTCAAAGTAATGTGAGTTTTTTTTGAACTCCTATAACTTTGAAATTTGAATAAAAAAAGACCAACTGAAATTTATAAAAAAAATCAACGTTTTTTTCTGCAGGTGAATAGGCTGTATTAGATTGTTCGAATCGAAGTAAGATTGTATTCGATTTTTCAAAGTCCACCAATTGACTCCAAATAGGTCCCCCATAGGCTAAAACCGCAATTCATCTGATTTTAGATGGTTGAAGTCAAAGTTTTAAAGAGACAGTACATGATAAATTTCGATATTCGAATTTTCAATTATTTTTTTCAAATTGAATTCGATCCTTGATAAATCTGCCTCTTAGTGTTGGTACTGTAGACCATCCAATGTTGAGGGCAAACAATTGTACAAAAAAAACCTCAAAGGACTTTTAGACAATTATATATTGTTCCATTTACTTATGCAACTTATGTTTTCAGGTTCCCACCCTCTATAAAACAATATTTTGGAATGTATATTACAACTATATTAGAAAGAAATATCGCCAACCGAGCGGATCTCCCCCCTGATATGCCCACATTGATGTAACCAACACGGTCAATTTTTAATCCTGTTTGACATCTGCCCGACTTTTGGCCAGATATCGATTGGGAAGGCCTGTCGAAGGACCCCACACACTGCCCGATAAGATGCCGATTCGGTCTGTCACCAGCTTTTATTGGCCTGTGTATTGCCAGCTTTAGACTGTTTTGCATTGAAACTCTCTCAACAAACCAGATTTAGAGTAAATATATAAAACTATGATACAATTTTAAATCATTTTATCTTTTTGTTTTATTTTTGATTGTTGACTATATTGCTATAAGAAAAGGGTCTCTAGTCTCTCTTGGATTAAAATCAGTCCCAAAATGTATTACAGGTATGGGACCCGTTATCCAGAATGCTCGGGACCTGGGGTTTTTCCGGATAACGGATCTTTCCGTAATTTGGGTCTTCATGCCTTAAGTCTACTAGAAATTCATTTAAACATTAAATAAACCCAATAGGCTGGTTTTGCTTCCAATAAGGATTAATTATACATTAGTTGGGATAAAGTACAAGATACTGTTTTATTATTACAGAGAAAAAGGAAATCATTTTTAAAAATTTGGATTATTTGGATAAAATGGAGTCTATGGGAGATGGCCATTCCGTAATTCCGAGCTTTCTGGATATCGGGTTTCCAGATTAGGGATCCTATACCTGTATATATTTGTTTGCTGAATTATTTCATTATCTGTGCTATATATGTGTTGAGACAGAGTTTCAATTATCCATAACATAAAATTAAATTTTCTATTCTTTTATCGATCATTTAATAACTGGGCACATAATCATACTGTTAAATGCCTCATTTTACATTAGAATCTCATATTAGCACCCTGGCTGTACATGATGAGTCACATTTCTGGTACACTGTGGGCAAATGATGGACACATTTTATTTCCATACTGTAAAACTGTACAGCCACACAGTTAAAGTGTAGTAATATGAACACCATGGTTTATCTCAGTTATAGTTCTATAAACTTGTCTTCAGCTGCACAATGCAGTTGTATTTGTACAATCTGAGTTAGGCTTAAGGCAGGTTAGTGTTCCTCGGAAGGCAGGTGCTCCAAATTTTGGTTTTACTCAGTGTTGACAGCTCTGTTACATTATGATCGCTTATAGGCACTGCTTGTAAGCTTGACAGGACTGATTTACTGTATGTATTTCTACAATGCTGACAAGGTATTCAGCTTTAAAAGAATTGTTCAGTGTAAAAATAAAAACTGGGTAAATACATAGGCTATTCAAAATAAAAAATATTTTCAATATATTTAGTTAACCAAAAATGTAATGTATAAAGGCTGGAGTGACTTGATGTCTAATATAATAGCCAGAACACTACTTCCTGCTTTGCAGCCCCCAGTCAGTAACCAATCGGTGATTTAAGGGGGGGGCTAACTATTTTGAATCTGACCTGTATGCTAAAATTCTGGCTATTATGTTAGACAACAGTTCACATAAGAAACATTTTTTTATTTTGCACAGTCTATCCATTTACCCAGTGATTCGTTTTACACTGAGCTGTTCCTTTAAAAGTAGACAAATTATAACAGACTATGGTCAGCCTTCCCTCGTTCCAATGTAACAGATCTGTATACAACTCATTTTTATTATTCAGGATTATCCATGATGGATGTTAGTTAGTGCTGCAAATGTTATTACACCCATTATTGTTGTGCTGGCAGCAAAGGGGTTACTGAACATTTACAGTAAAACAGTTATAAAGAATTTCTTAGCTAATGCAATTTGTCTGAAAAAAAATAAGAAAATATTGTTTGTTCTTTGTAGGGAACATTGATTAAATGTTTGTGGATGGATATTTTTGTGCTGAACATATGTATTGCCAGTTTGCTTTTGGTCCTGGGCAGTCTTGTGTTGATTTTTTTAAGGCAAATCTGTAGAACCACATGCATTTTGTGAACACCTCTACTTTCAGTCATATCCTAAGAATACTATTGGATCACCCAAACGGTTACAGTATATGCTGAGTGGTTAAGATTAGCAGGAAATAGGTAGGGCTATGGAGACGAGAGGATGGGTCTTGGAATGGTCTGGGCACTGGAAATTTTAAAATGCTCTCTGGTATGCTGTTTAGTGTACCTTGGTGCGTTGGTGCACTTAGTTCTTGTTGTGGCATAATAAATTGTTAAAAAACTCACGATTGGACTTACTGTAGCTGGCATGGACCTAAGAATGGATAAATATGAATAGTATAACCCAAGTATTTAGTTATAAATGTAGCCAGTAGGGATGATGTACACTGTAATTGTAGCAACATTTGTTGATATGTATGCCATTATACCATGTAAAGGTTATTGGTGTAAAGAGAGACTTGCAGACAGTTTTAAAATATGGAAGTGAATTGATTGATTAACAAATTCAGAGCCTTGAGGTCAAGTGCATCTGGAGTCAGTTATGTGCAAGAACAATTGACTTTTACAGGAGCAGTGTTCAGATGGGATTTAAAATGAGATAGAAAAAGGGCCTGATAGCTATTGAGCCAGTGAGACAGTAAAAATTTATGCAGCATTGAAGGTAAAAGGTCAGAGATCCTTTAACCCTCAGGTCATCAGAAATGCCTCTGATGCTCTCTGCAAATGATTAATGGAATAATAGTTTAACACCAGAAATTAGATATGTGTTACCTGGTTTCAGCCTTCATCAAACTTTAAAATGAAAGAGTGGAAAACGTATAAAGCAAATATTTAAATGAATTGCAAATGGTGTCAGATTTAAGGTAGGGAACAGCTGGAAAAAAAGACCATATTCCATATGTAAGTTGCCAGAATAGTTGTGGGTGCTGTCCCAATACTACCAAGTATCTTGACACGCTAGAAAAATTGCCACAATGACTTCTAGCAGAAAATCTTGTATTGGTAACGTCTGGTAAAGATAATCCTGGTATATCTTGATTTAGATCTTCAACCAAAATGCCCTGTAGTGTCCAAGACAATGGCTGACAATTTTCAAGACCAGATGAATCTGAGTTTTAGGGTCTGTGAAGAGGTGTTCTAAATGAAAGCAAGGGTTTCATATGTGATCCCTTACCCAGAATTCCAATATGCTAAAAGCTCTGAATTACTGGAAGGTCCTTTTCCATCTTCTCTGTAATAAAACCACTACCTTGTACTTGATGGTAACCAAACTGCATGAAACCATATTGGTGACAAAACTATCCCGTTGGGTTTACTTAATGCTTAAATGACTTAAGGTATGGTGATCCAAATTACAGATAAACCCCTTATCCGGAAAACAACAGGTCCCAAACATTCCAAATAATAGATCTGATAACTGTCCACTAAAATAAAAACGGAGGATCACAAATTATATGTAGTTTCCCCTATTTGTGTTATTGTCAGTGTTGTCATCAGTACGAGGAGTCTCTCTGTATGTGCGTATCAATAATTTCAAGTTACTGCCTCTGTGTTTACCAAGGAAGAGAACATATATGTCTGCCTCATCTGGCTGGTCAAACCATTAACAAAGACAGTGTTGTGTCTGGGTCAAGCACTTGTCCCTGTAGGTTTAAGCTTTTTCAGGTATTCAGATGCTTTGTTTTGTAACGTGAGGACATGGCCATGTATTTTTACGTGGCCTCCTATGGTTTTCTTTGGGACAGTTGTTTCAGATGCTGTGCATAGTGATGTCATCTTATTTCTGGGAATTAGACATTCTGGCCTTTTAATATGTCTAGATTATAGACTTTAGAAGTGATTATAGAGACATAACAGTGACAGAAATATACTCTACAATTATTCACTTTCCGAATGAAACGCAAAATGCGGGCCCATTATTCTGTACTGCTACATAAAAAGAAATGTCAAGCACAGTAAATTCTGTTTCCAATATCTCATTTTACAAACTGTGATAGCTGATGCATTGGGTATTGTAAAGAAGTCATTTAGCTCAAAGTGTTAACTGACATAAGGAAACAACAGTCTGCAGCTGAAATCATCATCATCATTTATTTATATTGCACCATTGTAAAGCAGCACATGTATTCTGCTTTCTATTTGCATTAGAGAAGATGCTAAGCAGTTAATGTAAATTTTACATGTACAGTCTCTTATAATTGTACATCATAATATTTCTTATGCCAAATCTCTCATGCACTCTTACCAACCCCTTCCATCCACAATGAGTAGAATTCCTGCACTCGGGGACCAGCTGCACCTCAATCAGAAGAACAAATGAGGAAACAGATGTTCAATTCCAATTGGCTGCAACTTTGTGCAAACAGGAGTCTCACAGGCCCTATAGCAAGAGTATCAGAACCGCCAGTTGCTGAAAACTGCAACTGGCAGTTTAAAACTTTTACTGAAAAATTATTTTTAAATATTAGAATTATTTGTTAAAAATGGGGTCTATAGGAGATGGCGTTCCCTTAATTCGGAGATTCCTGGATACCTGCTTCCGTAGGCAGCAACTACACAATTTACCATAAGCCACATGTTTCCTATTGCCAGTAATAGAGAGTTCTTGTCCATATTCTGAGAATTTGATTATCTTTAAGTGGTTTCCCTAGTTCATACCAGCAGTGGTTTAAGACTACTTTTTTTTTTTGCAGTATCGTTAATCATCTGCATAGATTTCAGTAGAAAGTAACGGCAATACTTTTACATGCCTTTTTCATTTATAGATCATATCTAGGTGCACTTGCTAAAATGGAAGACAAACATATCTAAAACCTTTTCATTCTGATGTAAAATTACTAGTTCACAGGCTAACAAATCTCGTTTGTGATTTTTCTTTAAAGAAAAAGTGTTTAGTGTGATTATATCAGCATTTGGACAAAGGAGCAATCAGTCTGACTGAAAGCAAACCTGCAGTAAAGTATGATGAAACATCCTAATTCAATTACACCATGCTCTTGCTTTGCTTAATGTTCTATTGGTTTTAGGGCAGTTTCAATATATTTTAAGCAGGGCATCATAGTATCTAGCAGAGCGAGGGAGGGTTCCAAGTATATATGGAGTACATTTACTAAGGCTCATTTACAAATATCAGGTAAGGGTAAAAAAACAGGCTCAAGTGAGAATGTTTTTCTCACTTTGCACTTTTCCATGTGCACCCACATGCACAACAGGTCTTTACACTCCAGATTGGAACACAGGGACCTGTGCTATCCCTAATTAATAAAGATTCATGAAGGTGGGCTGCAGGTGTCACATAGGCATTCCCCATACCACACCCTAAATTGCGCATTTTGATTAATATGCTCCATAGTCCCGACACACCAGATTCAATTCAAGTGCATTAAACTTGGTGGACTGCAGCAAGGTGACAAGACAATGGAGGAGTGGTTAAGCAAAACCAAGAAGCTGCCTTATATCGCCTACTATGGCTGATCACTTCCAAATGTATATTTTTAGCTGCCAATCATTGCTAGTATAGAGCAGAAAAAGGTGCTTTAGACAGTTTGTAGGCTTAGTACCACGCAAAAGGCACATAGTACATTTGGTCCTACGTTTAAGGATCTTCCTTCTCTTGCTTTTGCATGTAATTGTATCCATTTACTTTTATTTATTAACACCTGTGCATGCATACATACATACAGGAAATAAATACCAAATGCATCAATCTTAAAATGATAAGGCGATATCAGATTTGACTAATGATGCCATGATATGATGGAGCCTGTAAACTGCTGAAAGAGAAGGTGAAGCATCATTGCTAATACTGGAAGCATCACATAGACTGGTGCTTCAGTTTGTGAATAGCAATGAACCAATGACTTGTATGACATATCTGACTTAACGGTCCATAGCCCACAAGGTAGATAGATATGAGGCTCTGCTATTTCAGCAGTGAAACACTGTATCACCTTAGTAAATAAGGTGATGCAGTAAATATAAGGTGCATAAAGTAAATATGCACATGGAACAAGTCCAAACCTTCCCCTGCCTTGATATAGTGAACCTCTCTATTTCCAAAAATGTTTGCCGACTATTGTTCTTTCTGGTATTAAATATATTAAATAAATGAAATAGCCACCTTGCAGCTTTTGTGAGCCAGCTACTGGCCACTTAAACATTTATATAAAATCAGTTTTCTAGCTGAACATGCCCCTGTGATTGTAACAACTTGCAGCAATTTCTACTAAAGCACAAACAGAAATGGATACAGAATATGTATGAGAGGAATAAGTTCTTGGTGTATGTATCCACTCTTTGGGTGCTAAGAGATCAGACCTGGCCCTGATAAGAGAGGGATGTCATGGTGGAGAGATTGCTCTATCATGGTGATGGGATCCCAGCATGTTATAAATCTGAAATTGCTCTCTCCTGCCATTGTGATGAGAGGTTCTCACTCTCTTTTACTGAATGAGATGCTGGACAGAACTCGGAAGAGCAATGAAATGAAGAAACAGATCTGTGCCAATATAAATGTAATTCTTGAGAAATAACTGGCCTGTTTGTGCTTTGAAATACTTCTCTGTACTGAACCTACTCTTCTCATTTGTACTGCTATCATAGTTTCATAGCTTCATGGATAAGTTGTCTTCGCCTTTTGTAAATTGTATGAGGGTGCAGAACACCCCTCTTCAAATTTGTATTTATATAAATGGAATCAGCTAGTCAGGGTTGTAACTATAGTGGTGAAAATGCTGACAGCCCCAGTTTTCAATATGTATGGAAACTAAATAGTAGATTATTCACCACGGAAGAAACAACATATGTTTGAAGGAGACACATAGCACATGCTGGCTTTATGGTTATAGGCATATAGGGGTTTTATAAAACCATTGATGTAAAAAGGAATATGGTCCATGTATAGAAATGTCTCACTTTGGCCTTGTTAAAACTCTAACAGGGGAATGTAATAAAAGTCGCAAAGAGCAAAACAATTCGCACCAATAAGACTAAAAATCCACATCTCGCAATGTAATATTGTTCCTTAAACTGTTATTGCATTGCGAATTTTAATTGCGCATTGCGAATTTTAATTGCGCACTCATAAGAAGTGCTTGAAGGTGTCGTAATCTTTTGGAGCAAACATAACGACTTTTTCAGTAAGAAGTTTTATTACATTGACTGCGCATTGGTGCAAACTATAAAATTCGCAAACGGTCTTTCACTGTCGGAAGTGGTCGCTAAACAGTTTCCGGCCTCGTAAAAGCTATATTAAATTCGCACAAAGCTAAATTTGTTCGCGCAAAGGCATAACTTTTCGCATTGCGAATAGTTTTTCCGTTAGCGATTTTTATTACATTCCCCCGTAAATGTATAACTGTTATACAGTAAGATAAATGTGTATTTAAGGGATCACAGATGGAAGGTAATCCCTTACTATCTTTGGTCTATTGTAATTAATATCTTCAATAATTAGAATTTTGTTTTTTATAGAAGAGAGAGTGCCATCAACAGTGGTTGAAAGGCAGATCATTTGCACCTATGTAATAGAAGGCCAAATGAGAGGACCCATAGCAGTGTTGGTAGGTGCTGCACTTTTAATGGGTCGAAATATATAATCAGTTATAGAGCAAATAGATGTTCGACTCTAGACCTAAATTCATCCTGTTTCACTCATGACTGATCTGCTGAAGCCAAATCTGAAGCATCAGTTGACTTACAGAGAACATACTGAAGTAGTAAAATAGAAAATTGGTACATATTCAGCCTTCAGTCCCCCCCTAACGTTTTCATTAAGCTTACAATAAATTTTAAAGGCTCAAACTCAATTTTTCCAGCAAAATGTATGTGATTATGCTTAATTGCTTAACACAATTAAGCAAAACTGGAAGCAGGTTTATCAGCCAAAATTAAATAGAAGCACCCTATGATTAATATCTGAATGAAATCTAAAGTAGTTTAAGACACGTTACACAGGTGACATCTGTGCTTAAATATAATTTTCTCCCTCGGTTCTGGCATGCCTGTTAATTACTGACTCAATGTAGTTCAACATTTAGTTAATAAATATGTCAAAATTTTTACCATGGTGTTCTTTTTTTTCGCAGAGTTGTGAATTTGCAATTAGTTTTAGATTTACAACACAGTGACAGACAGTGCTGTACAAATAGAGGTTAAACACACAATTTACATATTAATTTCATGATTCATTTATTTAATGATTTATGTGGATATAGATTGTATTTAATCTTTGTGCTGTGGTTGTTCCAGGCATGACGATCAGAATCACTACACTGGCTGAGAAGTAATGATGTCTGTATTGAGCCGCGGGAAGCTGCGAGGAAAAATAAGAGTTTGAACGCAATAATGAGTCATTGGGCCTACTAGTTTGCGAGGGCTTCCGAAAAGGCAGAATAGATTTAGGACTACAACCCATACTAGCAACTGAGCAGAGGTCTTATGCTTTCTGTTTGCATAATCACATAAAGCCCAGCCTGTTGTTTCAGATAGACCCAAATTTGTAATAGTTTAAAGCAATAATGACACATTCTTATAAAATTCATAGTAACGTATCAGTATCAAGTAGTTGCTGCACCCGGAATATTTTCCCTAAAATCCCCCCTCAAAGCCGCCCCCCAGCCCGCAAACCTTTGCACAGCCGACCCACTCACACTACTAACGGATCTTCTGCCTTGCTTCCGTGATGCTGGGCTGGGGGTGGAACGATCCTTCCATAGGCTGAAGTCCTGTTTTCATTTGTAATTAGCCTATGGAAGGATCGCGGCGCCCCCAGCCCAGCGTCACTGAAACTGCACAGAAGGTCCTTCAACAGTGTCGGAGGGTCGGGTCAAAGCAGGTTCACGGGGCTGGGGGCGGCTTTCAGGAAAATATTCCAGGTGCAGCAACTACTTGATATTGACACGTTCTTTTAATTTTTATAGGATTGTGTCAGTATCGCTTTAAAGCCTTGTATAGTAATTAGGAAATGTATATCATTCATTTTATTCACAAGCATTCTCACTTGTCAGACCTTTTCTTGCCACAACAGGAAGAAATGTTTTAGAAGGCAAAGTCTTCTTTAAGCTAAGTATTT
This sequence comes from Xenopus laevis, assembly GCF_017654675.1. Classification (NCBI taxonomy): domain Eukaryota; kingdom Metazoa; phylum Chordata; class Amphibia; order Anura; family Pipidae; genus Xenopus; species Xenopus laevis. The sequence continues at coordinate 54,908,078 of NC_054385.1, read as the reverse complement.
GGCAGTATAAATATTAAAACATTCATATTTATTTCCCTCTTGTATAAATTAAACAGCACGTGTAGCCTTTCTTCCGCTATTATTTCTCACGTTAAATGTGCTTAATACTTCCCATACCTCTCCAATTATGTTATAATCTCTTAATGAATAAAAAAGTGTAGCCTAGCAACACAGGGCTTGGTCAGGCAAGCAGGGCTATGGTAATGAGAAGACCTGGAGTATTGCCTCTTCTATGGAGCAAGAGACTCATTCCTAGGGCGCCAGGCACTTACCTTATATGCAGCCCACCCCTAGTCCGAAAGTGGGTGCGCTCTGTGAAGTTGAAGTGCTTTGCGCACGACTACGCACGCGCGCCCTCGGCTGCGCACGGTTACGCACGCGCGCCCTCGGTTACGCGCGGTTACGCACGTGCGTCCTCGATTACGCACGCGCGTTCTCGGTTGCGCGCTGTTGTGCACAGCTGCAGTGGGGACCGAAGTACCTGACTGTTAAACCTGAACCATTCTGGTTTCTCAATAGAACAGAATGCCTATTGGATGTAAAAAGGAAGCATGAGAGCCAGCCTGTTAGAGAGACAAGGTAGCTGAGCTTAGCAAATGTTAAAACTGCATGCTGAACAAGAAACTTCATAAAAGCTTGAGCACATAAGGAAGAATAAATACACATCATGCCCTTTTGACTTAGGTAATATATATAGTGTTATAGTAGCTCTTTCAGAGAGTTTAGTGTACAGCTTGTATATGTGGTTCTCTTGGAAACTCTGAGAGATCACCAGTAAACCTCAAGACTGGCCATATATATTTTCACTGCAAGGTTGCCTTTGTGCCATACACAGGAAGGCGCCAAACTACTTATATGACTATGAAGATTTTCATTCATCCAGGTCATAGTATATCTAGTATAGGTCAATCTAAAAACAACTGGACTTGCTGAGTAATCAATGAAGACGTTTCACTACTCATCTGAGCAGCTTCTTCAGAAGAAGCTGCTCGGATGAGTAGTGAAAACGTCTTCATTGATTACTCAGCAAGTCCAGTTGTTTTTAGATTGACCTATACTAGACAAACTACTTATACTTCATCCTTCACCCCTTTCCTACAAACAGAGGCATATTTGCCTAGCTATGATGCTTTGAATAAACATATTTGCAGGTATCCACAAATTTAGATTCAAATGTGAACACTGACCTATGACTAAGGGTAGGACTACATGGACGTTTTCGGCACGATCCGACGCGCTGTGACAAAATGAAGTTGCATGCGACTGAAATAAAGTAAGAGATAGAAATGTTGGATGAAGTTGCAGCGTTGATCCGTGACAAGACTGTCGGATGCAGACGCTGCACACTGCATCTGCATTCGTCAGTCGTGTCTCGACGGATCAACGCTACGACATCATACGACATTTCTATCTCTTACCTTATTTCTGTCACATGCAACTTCATTTAGTCGCAGCGCGTCTGATCGCGCCGAAAAGTCTGTGTAGTCCTACCCTTATACAATGCTTCTCTAGGTATTGAATAGCACAGCCCGTAATTTAAGGGATAAGCAGCTGTGTTACACCAGTGCTTGGAAGCTGTAATATAGTATCATAGCAACTTGAAGTGAAACAGTATGGGGGTGTCCTGCGTGCAGAGCCCTAATTTCTCCCCACACAAAGGAAAAAAACAGTGCTGTAAAGCCCCATAAACATTAATGGGCTGAGTTGCTGACTATAGGGAGCAGGTGTCAAACAATATTTAAATGACATTCTCAGCAAAATAAATATTGAACTGCCCTGTCACTTTGCTGAGAGAATAATCTGCTCCAAAAAATCCCATTCATTGTAAACCGCCTCTGACATTTGTTCTCCAGGAATTATTTGCAGTTTATCTTGCGAGCTGGAGCCTTTTTATCAGCACAGCAGTTGAACTGCGGAGCAAAAAAAAAAAATGGTAATTGAGTATTTTATCAAACGCTTCCAACAAAACGGACTTTGCAAGTCGTAAATGAAGATTAAAACCATTGTTGGCAGGGAGGAACAAATTGGAATGATTTATTATCTGAAACATCAATGTGTCACTGCTCAAAAAAAAAAGCAGAAAAAAAGAGACAAACAGCTAAAAAAAAAAATACTTGGCTTCATCCAAACAGTGGAAAGTAAATACACGGTTTAATTATTTGTGTGAGGGAAGCGGACAGGGCTGAAACCATATTATAATAGCACAGCTGTTGTGGAACGGTGCTAAGAGCCATAAATGAGAGCTTAAATACTCCTGATCGAGCCAGCTAGTTATATAGGTAACAGTCTTCTACCACTTACCCAAGGAACGAACATTGAAACTTGCTTTGACACTTAATTATCTTGAAGTCGCATGCGACAGAAATAAGGTTTATAAAGTACAGAAAATAGGTTAAATGTGTAGTTGACATTCAGTTGTCCCATACTGGTGCCATCTATTCTTCTCTTCGATATATGGGCATGATTTAGAAGTAGAATGGAAAATTGTGCTTTCCACTACTGATCCCTTATACAAAGGGAGCAATGAGGGTGTGGGCAGGGGCGTTTCGGTAAGTAACGCCGCCTGAGGCAGCGTTCGCAATGCCGCCCCCCAGTCACCCGTCACGCTTACCTTAATAGCCGATGGGCGGGTCCTGTTGATAGCGCAGAGAGCGAAATTGCACTCTCTGCACTAGAAAAGCCGAATTTCCAGTTTAAAAACCGACTATTCGGCTCTTTAAGTTACCAGGAGCTGCTCTTTGGTAACGTCTGCGAAGCTGCCGCCAGAGGCAAGTTGCTCACCTTGCCTCATGGCTGAAATTCCTCTGGGTGTGGGCACACATTATAAGAAATCTGACTCCGGGTTCTCTGCATGTAAACACACAAATTTACTTTAAAGTCCCCTTTAAGAAGAAAAGAAGATAAAGAACAGAAAAAGCAGTTGAAAATAGCACGATACAGGTATGGGACCTGTTATCCAGAATGCTTGGACCCTGGGCTTTTCCAAATAACCGATCTTTCCGTAGTTTGGATCCCCATTCCTAAAGTCTGTTAAAAATCATTTAAACATTAAATAACACAATAGGATTGTTTTGCCTCCAATATTAATGCATTATATCTTAGATGAGGGTCCAGTTCAAGGTAACTTTTTTCTATTATAAAAGAGAAAATGGAAATGATTTTTAAAATGTTGGAATGTTATTTGGATAAAATGGTGTCTATGGGATATGGCCTTTCCATAATTTGGAGCTTTCTGTATATTGGGTATCAGTCTAACAGATTCCATACCTGTAGTGGTTTTCTGTGTGAGGGCACACACACACACACACACACACACACATATATATGCTTACCCAACAGTAAGAGGCAAGTAGTATATTCTATATAAGATGGAAAGTTGTGTACATTCAGTGGTTGTCCCTTGTACCACCACAAAAAGATTACTGGCAATTCTTGCATTGAAAGGGTTAATGAGTTCAACCTTTTAGAAAGCAGAATGAGTTTGCACTGTATTTTGTATTGGAGGGTTAGGTACTTACCACTTCCGTCCAAATGCCTTTTCCCTCTTGCTATTTAGAGAAGGTACTTAATTTTCTGTGGCGTACCACACTAGGTTCTTGGCTGCTTGTAAAGCCAACAAGTATATTAAAAGATACTTCACCTTGAGCAACTAAGCATTGTCATTTTTATTGGATAATTAATTGTGCAATATGCTTAAGCCTGGCCATGACTGGTGCTACTCAGGACCAGGGTAGAAAAGAATGCCATTATATAGTTCTGGTGTCAAATGATTCATTCATATTTACTTGTCTTGTAGCAGGCCTTAGTATAAGGTTATGCTGAAAATCCAATAAAATGACTGTAATTAGCACAATGGAATGCCCCCCTGTGGCCTCAAAGTCGGCGAAAAGCCTCAAGATTTGTTGCCTTGGGCTTTAAAAGGGGAACTCCATGCATAGTAGTTTTTAATAACATTCCAAGATACATCATATAAGAATACTGATTGCTTTAAAAGTTATACGTACCCTGAATATGTAATACTATTGAAAGAATGTTTTGTCCTTCTAGTTCTGAAACAATGTAGCGGAAGCCAAGCCTCCAATTCTCACAATGCCTTGCATGACTCACATGCTTTTTAATGAGTTGGCTTCTGTTACATTGTTTCAGAACTAGAAGGGCAAATACTGCTTTCAACAGTAATTACATTTACAAGGAACACTAAAACCACTGAACATTTTTAATTCTATAATGGCAAAATGCTCATGATTACATTTTCTTTCTTCGTGTTTTGGTGGAGTTACACTAGAATGAGACTCAGCAGATTCTAAAGCAAGGTACTACTAATTGCATGTGTTTCCTCCATTCATGGAATGGCATAACCAGAGAAGAAGTGGGTGGGTGGAGGGTTTACTTCCTCTTTAGGGGGGCCCATGGGTGAACTGTGACACACACAAAATGGCTGCTTGATATGTTATGGGTGACCCACGATTTCGAATTTTATGGCCCCAAAGTTATGCTACTGCTCCCAGAATCCACCTTACAGTCTTTATAGCAGGGGTGTTTGTTCCTGAGGGATAATCAGCCAGTAAACCAGGGATACTCTCATCATGTTTAAGGGAAAAAATGCAGCTCAGTCATTAGTCATCAGCTTGACAACATAACAGTTTCTTAGTAAAATGCACTGGCACTATCTAAAGGGTGATAATACATCGAAGCTCAGCTAAACAAGTTAAAGTCGATGATGAGCAAATTCGCGAAACTGTGTAAAAATTAGCGAAATGTCGAAATTTTGCGAAAAGCACTTAAGCCAATGGGTGTTTTTATGTGTGACAATTTTTTACGTGCGCAACAATTTTTCTCGCTCCAAATGCATTAAAGTTAATGGTATGTTTTTTCATATGGTGACTTTTCTCCAAATGCTTTAAAATCAATGGGTGTTTTTTCTTATGGCGACTTTTTTGTCCTAATGCATTAGGGTTGGGGCAGACGAGCAGATTCGGGGAGATTTAGTCGGAGGGCGACTAATCTTATGCGTGGCGACAATCTCCCCGAACTGCCTTCCGTCTGCCTTCCGTCTGCTTGAATGAAGAATCGCCTGCGCTAATACACTTGCGGCACTTTGATTTCCGAAGTCGCCCAAAGTTTCCACGTGAGGCAACTTCGGAAATTGAAGTGCCGCGAGTGTATTAGCGCAGGCGATTCTTCATTCAAGCATAAGGAAGGCAGACAGAAGCCAGTTCGGGGAGATAAAGTTAATGGGCGTTTTTTCTTATTAGGACTTTTTTGTCCTAATGCATTAAAGTCAATGGGCGTTTTTTCTTATGGTGACTTTTTCTGTCCTAATGCATTAAAGTCAATGGGCGTTTTTTCTTATGGCGACTTTTTCTGTCCTAATGCATTAAAGTCAATGGCCTTTTTTTCTTATGGCGACTTTTTTTGTCCTAATGCATTAAAGTCAATGGGTGTTTTTTCTTATGGTGACTTTTTTCGAGGCAAATTTTCCCACGTGAATTTTCACCGCAGTTTGACAAAAAAAATTTGCACATGGGAAAATTTGGAATTTTGCCTCGAATCCTTGGCTGATGAATAAATTCGCTCATCACTATTTATGAGCGCTGCCCATGCATGAAAAGATTGAAGTTGAAATTTGTTTCTTTATGAATACACGTATTCTGCCTCGTAGGTCTGACTATATTCTATCAAGCCTTATCCATCCACTATATGATTTCACTAGGTATACAATGCACTTGCCAATCTGTATATTTCCATCTGAACATTTGTCTTTCTGTGTAGGGAATTAAATGCAAACATTGAGGGGCACATTTACAAAGCTCGAGTGAAGGATTCGAATAAAAAAAACTTCGAATTTCGAAGTCTTTTTTTGGCTACTTCGACCATCGAATGGGCTAGTTCGACCTTCGACTACTACTTCGAATCGAACGATTCGAACTAAAAATCGTTCGACTATTCGACCATTCGATAATCGAAGTACTGTCTCTTTAAGAAAAACTTCGACCCCCTAGTTCGGCAGCTAAAAGCTACCGAACTCAATGTTAGCCTATGGGGAAGGTCCCCATAGGCTTGCCTATGTTTTTTGGATCGAAGGATATTCGTTCGATCGATGAATTAAAATCCTTCGAATCGTTCGATTCGAAGGATTTAATCGTTCGATCGAACGAATAATCGTTCGATCGAAGTATTAGCGATAAATCGTTCGACTTCGATATTCGAAGTCGAACGATTTTAGTTCCTGGTCGAATATCGAGGGTTAATTAACCCTCGATATTCGACCCTTAGTAAATGTGCCCCCTAGTGTGATAAATGTGAGCAGTGCTCACAAACAAAATGTTCAGAATATTTTACTGACTGCCTGTGGGCAGAATTTTTTTTCTTTTTTTTTCCTCTTTCTTTCTTTTATTTTTGTGCAGAAAATGTAATCTGTGACCAAAGATTGTACATGGAATCACTGATGCAAGAGGGGACATGATAGAGATGGATAACATCACATTATACGCAGCACCCTTAGGAAATAAGATATCAAAATTAATGCGCAGGAAAAACGAACATGGTTAAAGACATTAAATAGTGATTTCTTCAAAAAGAAATGAAAATGTAGCACTCGGAAAAGCAAATTAATGTCTATATTTTCAATGGGTGTTTTTTCTCTCTTTTAGTTAATTCAGCTTATCTTCTGCCAACTAAGAGACAGGAATGGAAAATTCATTACCACCCAGCTGCTGTGAAACGTTATAAACTGCATCTGTCTGAGAATGCTGGGAGTTGTAGTTTTCAACAATGGCTTGCAGTAATTAATCTCTGAGTTGATGGATAAGATCAATAATAGAAACAAACTGTTCATATTAAGGATGGTCCTATCTGGGCCCAACATTATTTTTAAATTGCAAACTGTTTATGGGTATGGTTAATCTAAAAACTGGTAAGTTTATGAGGAAAGTGAATATCTCATCCACCGCATGTACCTTACGGTATAGAAGACTATGATATACATTTTGATTGCCTTTACTTTGCATTTATACACAGCCTGGTATTAGCCTTATACTTTGTTGACTTTTGTATCTATCCAAAAGAAAAATGGTGTGCAGTCATTAGGGATGCACCGAATCCAGGATTCTGCCTTTTTCAGCAGGATTCGGATTCGGCCGAATCCTTCTGTCCGGCCGAACCGAATCCTAATTTGCATATGCAAATTAGTGGCGGAGAGGGAAATCATGTGACTTTTTGTCACAAAACAAGGAAGTAAAACATTTTTATCCCATCCCACCCCTAATTTACATATGCAAATTAGGATTCGGTTCGGTATTCCTTCGTGAAGGATTCGGGGGTTCGGCCAAATCCAAAATAGTGGATTCAGTGCATACCTAGCAGTCATCTACTGCTGCTTGGCTTAGCAAAAGTTGAATGAGAGTTGCTTTCTCAATAGTTATGATTCTAAAGTTATCCAAAAAATTCTAAAAAATGATGTACCACAATTATTTAATGACAATAGTTCCTAAGGAATTATAATAAGATTATAAAGTGCCAGTGCCGCTATAAATTCATCCAAAAATAGAAAAATTCATTATTTAAGTAAAGTGCAGTGCAATAATTTAGAATATTAGACCCAAAAAAGATTTTGATTTGGTTTAAAAAAAAAAAAGATGGGAAAAATAGCCAGTTTGTTCTAAATCCAACAGAACTTTGAGTCTTGCTTCTTGGTGCCCTTGATCTTGATGATATACCTCCTTTTTTTGTATATTAGTAATTCCTCGAGCCTCTTCACAAATCAATGTGGCTGCAGTCCAAGCCTCATGTACATGTGCCAATTGGAAGAAGCTTTTATAACAAAGTAGGGATAAGCAAATCAGTCTTGAAGTAATCCATTAGAATGGCGTTTGGTTCAAGACAAAATTAAATATATCCCTGAATTGGTGGCAAGGTGACATGAATGCAGATTATCCCAAGTGCCATTTAAATTTAGTCAGATTAGCTAATCAGTTATATTAATTTTCAAGATTTACCATCTCTTTCTGCATTGATTATCATGTGGTGGTGTCCATTTAAATAATGAGCTTATAGCAGGGTACAAAGAGAAATGTAAATATGATTGTTACCCGCTTAATGCGCACTGACTTGTTGAATGATGTATGAAAATGTCATTTGCTCTTGAAGTACTTACCTCTGATACAGGCTCTTCCACAATGCTGTATAAATGAGTAATGGTATTAATCAAAGGTGCCATGGTTGTGTCATAAATACAACGCAAGGGGATTGGCAAAGATGTACAGTAATGGTAACAGTAGGAATCCACACACGTGATCAGTGGGTAAAGTGAAAATACCACTGACATTTTTAACAGAAATACTGAAAATTTGTTTTGCTTGTGTATGTTTTGGTACTCTTAGGAGTAATATGTGTGTACATTTCCTTCAAATGTTTTAGATGATAGTACAGTCGTCAGTGTTATTAAATACAGTGTTTTTTTTGGAAGTAACATCAGTACAAGAACTGCTCAAGGGGCAATTCACCTTAAAGGGTTGGTTCACCTTTAAGTTAACTTTTAGTATGTTATAGAATTGCCATTTATAAGAAAGTTTTCATTTGGTTATCCTTTTTTATTTTTTTTATAGTTTTTGAATTATTTGCCTTCTTCTTCTGACTCTTTCCAGCTTTCAAATGGGGGTCACTGAAAGCCTCAAAAGCAAAAGCTACACATTAAGGGGCCCATTTACTAAGGGTCGAAGTGAATTTTCGAATTCAAAAACGTTGAATTTCGAATTGAAAAAACTTCGAATATTCGACCATTCGAAAATCGAAGTACTGTCTCTTCGACACTTCACCACACTTAAACCTGCCGAATTGCTATGTTAGCCTATGGGGACCTCCTAGAACCTATAGGCAGTATTTGGTTTTTTAGAAGTCAAAGTTTTTTTTTTTGAAAATCGTTTGATCGATTAAATCGTTCGATTCAAACGATTTCTGTGATCAATCGAACGATTTGAATTAGATCGAAAATGGTTAAATTTACTGAAAAAAAAACTTGGTTTTCCATGGTCGAATTTCGAAGTTTTACCACTTCGAAATTTGACCCTTAGTAAATGTGCCCCTTATTGTTATTGCTACTTATTACTCATCTTTCTAGTCAGGCCTCTTATATTCATATTCCAGTCTCTTATTCAAATCAGTACATGGTTGCTAGGGGAATTTGGACATTTGAAATTTGGAAATTTGAAATTGAAGAGCTGCTGAATAAAGAACTAAATAACTCCAAAACCACAAATAATAAAAAATGAAAACCAATTACAAATGGTCTCAGAATATCACTTTCTACATCATACTAGCAGTTCAGTTAAAGGGGAACAGCCCCTTTAAAAGGAGCATAAAGTATGGTGTAGGCTGTAGTATTGTAATGGACAAATATACGTTTTTAATGCATACAAAAAGTATTAACAAGGAAAATATCTAATCTGTAGTGTAATAATCTATATTAGACAGTTATTACATTGTCTAACGTTCATTCAACGGTGCTTTTTAAACAGTTGTTTTCAGTTTTATTACACGCAGCACATGTTAAGGCAAACTATAATATAAGCAGTCAATTTTCCATTGGCAAATGCATTTGCTACATACTTTTGTGAAATCACAAATGTTATTAAATATCTGGTGCTATTGAACTTTTGCACCTGGCTGTCCAATGACAAGTCTGGGTTTTAGCAGTTCTAAGTGATTGCTGCCTGAATATGCAATGCAGATTATATTTTTTGGTGGAGGAAGAATAATGGTTTGACACTGTTTTTCATGGTTTTGGACTAGGTCTCCTGGTTCCAGTGTGTTTTTTCTATTTGGTGGCAACAGTTTTGGGAATGCCCTTTAATGCCCCATGCACGAAATAAAAGCTGTAAGGAACTGGCAAGTGCACAGATACATTAAGTCATTTATGGGGTTATTTAATAAAAGGCACTGTTTGCCCAGGTGCAATAACCTAAAGCACAAATCAGCAGGTAGAATTTACTGGTCACCTGTTTAAAGCAAACGGCTTATTGGTTGCTTTGGGTTACTGCTACTGGACAAACTTAGCGCCTTTTATTACGTATGGAGAATAGCCTATATTGCCTACTAATGGGCAAAGACAAGAGTTTATTGTCTTTATATTGTACATGAAAAAAGACTGCGGTGCCTTTCTGTTATTGTTGCATTGTTTGGTCCCCCAATATGCCACTTCTGAAGCTTTCTCCGGAGATTTACAGCTCAGGGCTATGAACTCTGAGTGCACTGGAGACGCAGCTGTCATTCTCGGAGGAATTGTTGCTAGGCATCTTGTATTAAAGGGGAACTATAGCGAAAATGAAAATTTAATATTAGCTTCAGCATACTGAAATAAGAAACGTTCTAAATGCAATCAATTAAAAATGCTGTACCATTTCTGAAATAATCATATTTATCTTCACTATTCTACTCTCAGCACCTGTTTCTCCTCATTCTTTCTTCCTCCTCATTCTCTCTTCATTCAGTAGTTGGGTGTCAGATAAATGATTTAGTATATCTTATACCTAGAAGATGTATTAGAGTTCACTCAAAATCACCAGAAATGATGTCTCTCTACCTGCAGGAATTGTGCAAAAGGCAGTTATTTTGTTAGATTTTGTTTGTACTGGAATCAGTTATTTGAGTGAGCTCTAATACATCTGCTAGGAAAGGAAGCCCCCTATAAGATATATTGGATCATTCATCTGACACCCAACCGATGAGAAACAGATGCTGAGAGAAGAATAGTGAATATAAACTTGATTATTTCAGAAACAATGCAGAATATTTAACTGATTGTATTTAGAAAGTTTCTTACTTCAGTTTGAGGAAGCTTATATTAAATTTTCATTTTCGCAATAGTTCCCCTTTAAGCATGGCATGGAGTAGTAAGCTTGGATTCCTTCTGCAGTTGCCCCTTTATTGCACACCCTCCACTTGGAACTACACACTCAGTCTTTGCTATTATATAATTACATTCATTTTTTTATCCTTACTATACTTGAGTGGAAGGGCAGTCATTTTATAATAGTGATTTCTGCAATATAAGATTAAAAGTGTATATATAATATTATCAGTAAAACAATTATATGTGCTATATTTTTGGTTCAAGATCTATTCTACAAAGGTATGAAATTTTTTTTATAATAAATATTAATATTATTATAAATTTTATACACTGTGAAAAAGCACATTCCTTTTGTATAAGTGAATGTCACACAAGGTGCTTTCATATGAACCTACTTCATATTTTATTAATTCTACCCCTTTAAGGGACTACATTTTAGAAAAAAAAGTCAAGGCAATATATTACTCCACATTTCATGAAAGTTTTATTTTTTAAACTGAGGAGGAGGGACCCGGGTTTAAGATTTTTATAGGCTTCCTACTGGGATCATTATTTCACTGCATCTTATGCTGGAAGTTTCAAGGTCAGCATTACTTGAACACTTGTAATAGTCCCAACAGAAAGATAAATATATATTGACTAAGGCTCTAACTCCAGTTCCTTTAGTTGTTGAAGGTCAACAGCCCCTCCGAGGTGCTCGGCAACCTTCAAATGTCTATAGGTTAGATCACTGATGAATAGCTGCTTGCTTCTACATGAGAAAAAAAACTTCCGTTCTTCTCAGAATTGAGACTAAAACTCCTGCTCTGTCTTATCCAGTTAAACAGAGTATAATGTGTGATCTGCCTAAAGAGCTGAACGAGGTCTGTGCATAAATGTTCATCAGCATCACATCCTCAGTAATAGAATATATAGTAGCCTCTGAGAGTATAATTAAAAATGGTCTCCTTGCGAACATCTTTTCGGTATCCCAATACATTGCTTAGCTCAGAAGTAAATTCACATTTAATAGGAACTTTGTGCTTATAAGTGAACTTACTAGCCCTCAGGGGGTACTTGTGTGGGAAATTCTTAGTTTTATGTTAAAGACTTGGCTGTGCACTCCTGTTTTAAATTTGCATATTAAACAAAGAAAATGCATTCTACATTGAATTTAAGGGAATATACACAACTTTAAGTAAGTAGTTGATTTCATATAAACATACGTTGGAGAATAACGTTCTGCGAACAACCATGCAATATCTGTACCTTGAGCTGAAACGTTTTCAGCATTCTATATGGCAGTTATTGAGCTGTGGATATTGTTCTACAGTACATAGGCTGCTTTTGCCTTACTCCACAACTATATGTATGTGATATGCTTATTTTACCACCTAGTGACATAGAGCCATATTTGCTAAAGGGTGAAAGTAAACATTTGGAGTAGTTTCACCAAAAAGGAACCTTCCCCATAAGATCTCCAATTTACTAAAAAGGAAAATACATCAAGGGGCAGATTTATCTAGGGTCATATTTTTGAGTTTTTGATCGTTTTTTTTTAAAAAAAAAATGTAATAAAATGTTTTGAGATTTATCATGCTCTGGGCCTTTAAGAACTCGAATTCGACTATTTGCAACCTAAAACCTTCCAAACTGCTGTTTAAGTCAATCGGAGACTTCCAGGGATCAATTTGGAGTTGTATGCAGCCTTCCTGAAAGTTTTATCAAGTTTTCAGATCGATTCTATTCATCCGACTTTTAAAGATTCGATTTTATTAATACATTTCGATTGGTCGAATTTCAAGTTCATGGGATTTTAAAAAAACTCACATGAATTCAAAATTCGATCCTTGATAAATGTGCCTCCATTGGAGAATTAACTTTGCAGTGGTGAAAATTATCTTTGCATTGGAGTAAATTCACCTCCAGGTGAAATTGCTCCAGTGAAAATTCTCCATCTCAATTTATCTAGGTTCAAGCTGGCTAAATAGCACTATAAAGATAGAGCGGCCACTTAGATTGAAGAGCTTGAAAGCTGACACACATTTTGGGACATTTTCATGTGGGTGTGAACACATTTTATAATGACTTGTGCATAGCCAGCTATTATGCCGGGGGGTACAAGTCCATTCCTATAGCTAACTGGAGCATTTGATTTTGTACAGGTTCACCTGGTAGCCAATTAGAACATTAGATACATTGAACAATGGCCTGTTTAAGATGCTTTGAGCACCAAATAGCCCAATAAAGTTGTAGTGCTCTCCACTGGCTTACATTTCAGTCACTGGGGTATATTTATCAAAGAGTGAAGTTAGAGATCACCACAGTCCTCTAGAGTGAAATTCTGCCACTCTCCATTCATTTCTATTTTTAAAAGAGTATTTATCAATGGGTGAAAGTGAAAGTTCATCCTTTGATAAATACGCCTTTCAAAATCCCATAGAAATGAATGGAGAGTGGTTGAATTTCACTCTAGAGGACTGTGGTGATCTCTAACTTCACTTTTTGATAAATATACCCCACTGTCTGTATTTGAAGGTACACAACTGAGATGGTAGTATGGGCAAGTGACAAAAACCGTAGAGCAAAAATGTCAAATATAATTGTGTCTGTGTTTTATTGTGTTCATACATTAAACTCCTTTGCCACCAAGATTGTCTGTTGCAATATATTTTGACGCACTGACTGCACTAAAATAAGATACATGGGAAATTACTAATTTCAACACACAATTGTGTAGCAGTAATTATTTGTGTAATTCTAGGTTATTCTAGAGTTCTGCTGTACATCTAGGGGTCTATTTATCATGCTGTGTGGAGTGGAGAGAAACATTACTGGTGATATTGCTCATAGCAACCAATCAGATATTTGCCTTTGTTGTCTAACTGTTTAAACGTAATTGCTGATTGGTTATCAGCTCCCAGTGCAACTGTTTGATTCCTGATGAAGGTCCCTGTGGGGGAACAAAACGTTGAGCAAAATAAACCTTTGGAAGATTGAATCGGTAGTTCCTGTGATTGCCGTTCTTCTGCATTGCTTGTGTTGTTTTTTAGCTCAGGCAGGAATTTAAATGGGCAGTACTCCAGATAAAAACCCCTGTAATAATGTAAGCAGGGCAATAAAGACAGAGCAACGTTTGGAGCCTACATGGCTCTTTGTCAAGCGTGTTTCTTAGCTCAGGCACCCAGGTGAAACAACTGTCTATGGTGTGCACCTTATGTCTCTCTCTCTCTCTCTCTCTCTCTCTCTCTCTCTCTCTCTCTCTCTCTCTCTCTCTGTATATAAGTATATATCACTAGAGATTTCTGCCTTAGAACTTGTAGTTCCTTTTGAAGTTTTAATTACCAAAGTTAGTTCAGCCATACTGGAGCAACTGAAATAAACTGGATTTCTCTGCTAGAGCAGATTTTGTTTTCTTATTCACTGTACTAATAAGTAATGGGGGTGGGGGGAAATGCCATAAAAAATGTCCCTCATAATAATGAGCAGCTTTTTAAAAACAACATTAATCAATCAATCTTGTCACTGGAACACAAAAGCGTCGGCAACACTAAACGCAGTGTGGGGGTATTGCCTTTGTCTTACAAGTTACACATTAGGAAAAATGTGCTGGAACAACAATATGATTTTTAAGATATCCTGTCTTTCGTACCTGAGGATGGGAAATTATTGCTAAAAAAAATAATAAGAAATAAAGAAACTGACCCGTGGTCAATGGTAGTCTTAACTGCCTGTCAATCAGAAGCAAAACTTTGTTGAGACATTTAATTACAAGATAATGTAGTCATCACAATGCTGTTGTGTAACTGACAGCTCATTTTGGACTGAAAGCTCGCGCATCCTCCCCTGGGGTCAGACTTGTACCGAGGTTAACTTTGTAATGACAAGTGCTTTATAATCGCATACTGACACTGAGAAAAAAAATGCAATTATACTAATAAATTAATAACAGTAATAAAACGACAGTCATAATTGCATAATGTACAGGTTGTCAACTGCATTTGCTGTCACTCGCTTGAAATTTGTATTGTATCAGCAATTCTTACACAACATTAAATTGACTTAAAATCATACATGGATCAGAGAAGTTTAAGTAGCATTTACAAGAAAAGTATCGGGGAAAGAAGTAATTGATGTTCTGAGAAGAGAAATATATTTAGACATAAAAGAGTAGGAGCTTGCAGGAAAGTTTATTCTGTTATGTTCCTAATGTTTGAATAAAAAACTTCTGACAAGTCAGTGCTGTGTATATAAAGGCAATCTGCTTACACTGTGTTTTGCAATTTCATTTAACCCACCTTTATCACTTCATATTGCTTCATATCTTTATTACATTCGGTGCAGTCGTTTTCATTCATTTATATAATAGTGACACAATCAATTAAACAAGTGACTCTCTGATTTTTTTGCAGTTCAGGAGGTCCCACTTTTGGTCAGAGTCCCCTTTAGTTCAGAACAAGTTTACAGACATGGAAAAACCTATGGTTCCAAGAATATCCATGACAGTAAATAGGTCTTCACCCCAAATAATGGACCTTCAAACTGGGATCTCAGGTGTATCTAGAAGGGCAAAATAAGCATTGCTCAAAATCTCACTCTATGTGGCCCTAATCCTAAACCCCCACCACCAGTGCCCCAGGTCCTTAGGTCCATGCCCCAGGGCAGATCATAAAGGTCTTTTAATGTCAGGTGGGTAACAACTGGTGTAACATAAACATCAATACTTGTAGAATGAAACACACTTGGTTCCCATCATATATACAGAGGCAACCACTTATGCATACATGACGGGTGGCCCATTCATTTGTGTGGTTTTAGAGGTTTTTGAAACCACAAAAAAACTCATTTTCACTAAAGCCACAAATGTCATGATATCCTCATTTTCATAAGATTTTTATGCGATTACAATTGTAAAAAAAAACAAAAACCTTTAAAACCATGAAAAAGAATGATTTTACAACTGAAAAAGGACAACTTCCATTGACTTCTCAATGACCTCTAAAGTTTAAGATCGCAAAGTTTTGTATTAGTGTTTTTTGTGGTTTTTATGGTTAAGAAATAACAAATGTGTATGGTTATTATAATCCATAAGTAATTTGTATGATCCACAATTATTAGAGCTAAAAAATATTATTCGGGGAAATTAAAATAAACAAACTTTATAAATACGCACTGGAATTCAAGCAACTTCTTATGCATAGACACTATACCTAAGAATTCACTCATACATACCCATACAAACAGGCCCGGATTTGCGGCAAAGCCGCATAGGCCCGGGCCTAGGGCGGCAAAAAATAGGGGCGGCATGCCACCCAGCCGCATTATGGGGACGTTCGCGTCCCCTTTCAACCTCACCAGCTGCGCCGGCGTTTTATCGCTGGCACGCTGGGAAGGCGGGCGCTAGGACCGCACGGCCGCCTGGTCGGACCGCGCGGCCTAGGGGCGCCCAGAAATGAAATCCGGCCCTGCATACAAACTCATCCATACACACTAGACTCAAATGCCCACACAGTTACATTCATTTGGACCCAAACACCCATTCATACACACAGGGTCTTACTGAGCCAGTGGGAGATCAGGAAAAAACCCTTTGGCTGGGGCGTGGGCTCGGGGATGGGTACCTGATGCGGAACGTGGTTGAACCTGCATACACACTTAAGGGGTTATTTACTAAATCTCAAATTTCCAGGTTTGGACTTTTTGGGGCAAAAACTCAAAAACTAAACAAAAACGAATATTTCAAGATTTATTATACCCTGATGCTTCAAAAAGCCAGAATCTGAAAATCTGCCATCTCAGACTTGTCGAGGTTATGTATAAGTCAATGGGAGATGTCCCTATCCCAATTTGAAGATATTGTGGTTTGTGCTGGGTTTAGCCCGATAACCCGATAATTTCAGTGTTTTTGGGCAAAAACCTGAAAAATGTAGTGATTTCAGAAAAAAATCTGAAAAAATCGTATGATTTGGGTTTTTGCCCGAGTTTGTTGGATTTTTTCCCGATCAGATTTATTTGAGCTATTTTATTAATAAATAAGGCTAAATTGGGGATGGGAGTTTGGTCTAGCTTTTTTTATTTCAATTATGAGATAAATTCAGATTTTATTAAATAACCCCTTAGTTTCAAGCACCAACTCATGCAAAGAATCTAATGCTTGTTAATTAATATTATATAGGACCCAGGATATTTAAAAAAAAAAAAAAATACACAAATTCTACAAGCTGAATATACACGTATATACTGAACAGCTAATTTAATGAACTATGGCTATGTTGCATGGAAGCCAGTATAATCTGCAGAATGATTCTGAATAATTGTTAGCCTAGAAGTGTGTTACATTGTATCCCCAAATTTGCTGTCCCATTCGGTTGGTAAAATATGCAGGTCTAAAAAAGAGAATCAGTCTTTGTGTCAATGAGAATTATAAGCGCAATCTTGCAGTTTTGTAAGGCAGCTAATGTTGAAAGTGCAGAAAGATATACTGTAACAAACACTTGCATCAATTAGCATTATGCAACTTTTCTAGCCTGATGTTTTCATTGCACATGTTGTTTTGTGGTATAATGAAGCAATCTTTACTTTTAAAAATCAGGAAGAGGGGTAGCTATATAAAGCTGAAAATGCAGAACAGCAGGAAATTATGTTTACTTATAATATTTATTGTAGTATGATTGTATGTCCAACCATTAAATATATGATATCCATTTCTCTCCTCATTGTCATTGATATGTTTCAATGTATTATTGTCTTGTATACCTATTTACACAACATGAACATGCCTTCTCTTTTGTGCGTTCTTTTCTGTCCCTTTTTTTTTAATAATAATATCACTAAGCAAAGGACTTAATGAAAGGGCTTAATTATATTCCACTGCAGATATGAGCGCATTAGCAGATTGAGACTTGAGAACATAAGTGAGTCAGGCTTCAGTACAATAGTATTACTTTTATTTATTTGGGGGATTTTGTTTAAGTGGTAAACACATTTTTGTGTGATTCAGCCACTCTCGACTTCTTTGTGTTGGTGTAAGTGCAGCAGAGCTGTGCTGGCCTTCACAAGACTCAGCTTAACTTTGCTAGGACTGTGGGAACTGAACTTATTACAGGCAGTGAGAAAGCTTTTGAACACAAGCAAACGTTTCCTAGGTCAGGGGGAAAAACAATCAAGTATCTGAAGCCTCTAAAGCATATATGCTATTTGTTGGCTTTCACAGGCTTGAAATGTCATTCTCATGGGAATAGGGAGCTTCTTCCCCAGCCTGCTGACACATCAGCGGCTCAGGTTATTAGCAGATAAAAATACATTTAAAATGGCAAACATTAAAGTATTATAGAGAAGATTAGGGATTGTTTCCAGAGCTGGTTCAAGTTCCTAAAAAAATTCCTTTGAAATAGGAGCAGTTACAAAAAACAAGCACATATTTATATAACAATGTCTTTCCATTTAACACACTTCAAATGTGTATTTAAAAGACTTGCTGGAAATTTTAAAAATGTAAATGTTAGTGGTTCCAGAATCATTAGATTAGAGGTCTGGGAGCAGACAAAGGGGATATTTATCAAAGGGTGAAGTTAGAGATCACCACAGTCCTCTAGAGTGAAATTCCGCCACTCTCTATTCATTTCTATGGGATTTTTAAAAGAGTATTTATCAATGGGTGAAAGTAAAAGTTCATCCTTTGATAAATATGCCTTTCAAAATCCCATAGAAATGAATGGAGAGTGGTGGTCTTTAACTTCACTCTTTGATAAATGCACCCCATAATGTCACTTCATGTAATGGCGAGATTGGAGTTATTTAACAGCTGGAAAGGGGATATAACCACAAGTGACATCATGCCAAGGAGAAGGGAATTGCTTTTTACACTTTCAGGACCAAATAATTCTATAGCAAATCTTAGTTACAGTTACATGGGGTAACAGCCTTACCAGAAATTAATATACCAGGAGTAGAGATAAAAGATTGTAGTCTTTTAACTTCCAGTAGAACATGTAAAGTGTCATCAGAAAACTGCATACGATGTGGCATTGCCTTCTATAACCTTAAAGGAATACTGTCATGGGAAAAAACATTTTTTTCAAAATGAATCGGTTAATAGTGCTGCTCCAGCAGAATTCTGCGCTGAAATCCATTTCTCAAAAGAGCAAACAGATCTTTTTATATTCAATTTTGAAATCTGACATGGGGCTAGACATATTGTCAATTTCCCAGCTGCCCCAAGTCATGTGACTTGTGCTCTGATAAACTTCAATCACTCTTGACTGCTGTACTGCAAGTTGGAGTGATATCACCCCCTTCCTTTTCCCCCCAGCAGCCAAACAAAAGAACAATGGCAAGGTAACCAGATAACAGCTCCCTAACACAAGATAACAGCTGCCTGGTAGATCTAAGAACAACACTCAATAGTAAAAACCCATGTCCCACTGAGACACATTCAGTTACATTGAGAAGGAAAAACAGCAGCCTGCCAGTATTTCTCTCCTAAAGTGCAGGCAAAAGTCACATGACCAGGGGCAGCTGGGAAATTGACAAAATGTCTAGCCCCATGTCAGATTTCAAAATTGAATATAAAAAAATCTGTTTGCTCTTTTGAGAAATGGATTTCAGTGTAGAATTTTGCTGGAGTAGCACTATTAACTGATGCGTTTTGAAAAAAACATGTTTTCCGATGACAGGATCCCTTTAAGGCTGGGGCATAGACCCTATAGTGCCCCTACCCCCATTCTATTTTCATACAGTAGTAGGGTATTCTGTTGTTCATGCTTTTTCAACAAATCTTTTCTGTTCACTTTAGTCTGGGAACTACATGGCTTTAACTTACTGCACATTGTTAACATAGAAGCCAGAGCTGGTTTTAGGGGTAGGGCAGAAAGGGCATTTTAAAAAGGTGCCCTTTGCTTTGGAAATATATAGATGCTGAAAAATACAAAGGACATGAACCTAGATGTTAGACTTGTTATAAATAATAAATCTCTTTGAGATAGGAGCCCAGTCTTCTCGATTCACGGCCGTAAGAGAAGACAATTTCTTCAGCTGCTTAGCAAAGAGGAAGTCAGTAGAACTCTATGTAAAACTGAATTGTACAAATAAGCAAAACAAATGAGATATTAAAAGAAGATTAAAAACTATTTAGAAACAGAAAACTACTCTCTGTTATTTGATGGCAAAACAAAAAAATGTAAACCAATGTCTCTATTAAGGCTACAGTATGTACAAAGAAGTGTTCAGCTGAGAGAGTTGGAAAGGGCTGGAGTTGCGTCTATTTTCCAGTTGGATGAAATAAGTTCCACACTGACAAAGCAGTATGCGTGTGTCAGCAAAAAGAAAGAAATCTAAGCTGGAATGAAAAATGGCTTTAGTTTGGAAAGACCCGAGGCTGTTTTTGCTACTATTTGATTTCTAATTGTATCGCTGTCTGCAGCCTCTATCCATGCGGGATCGTGATGTCGGGAGATTATGCTTTCAAGCTGTTCACCTCTAATTTCTGCACTGCAATTAGATCTAAACTTTTTGCCTGCCCCCACTTCACTCTATGCTTTTCAGGATAGCAATTAGGAAGAGTTGGGTGAATAGGTTACAATTTTATCCATCTCTATTACTCTGACTGATTGAGCTATTAAATAAAGGCAAACTAATTCTTTATTGCCTGCCTGCTTCTCTTCTGCTCTTTGCCCCATACAAGTGCTGCATTAAAGATGAGAGTAATATTGAAAACTCTTCAGCAAATGTTAAGCAACTTAGGTAGTCCATGAAGTAGTCACTATATTTAACAGGATAATGGGACTTGGATTCAGTGAGAGCCAATAACAAGCATTGACTAAATTGTTAGTTAAAACTAATGTAAAAGGCAATAGGAAATTGGACTAAAGATTATTTAAAGAAATATTACTAAAGAAAAAACATTTTCTTAAAACACTTATGGGGGAATGTAATAAAAGTGGGTAACAGAAAAAATATTCGTAATGTGAAAAGTTAAGCCTCTGTGCGAACAAATTTTCCTTTGTGCAAATAAAGCTTCTGCGAACCCGGAAACTATTTAGCGTCCACTTCCGACAGTGGAATAAGGTTTGCGAATTTTATAGTTTGTGCCAGTGCGCAGTGAATGTAATAAAACTTCTTACTAAAAAAAGGTGTTACATTTGCTCCAAAAGCTTATGACACCTTCAAGTATTTCTTAAAATTGCACAATTAAAATTTGCAATGCAATAACAGTATGAGGAAGAGTATTACATTGCAAAATCCACGTTTTTATTCTTATTTGTGCAAATTGTTTTGCTCTTTGTGACTTTTATTACATTCCCCCATTAATGGGGCCTTATTAGATTTAAAAGGATCAAGGATGCAGGTGTTGCCCATTACCTACTCTCTGGTATTGTTCTGCAATATGATTGGTGTGGTATGGTCCTCCTGTTCCTGGAATACAAGCAAATAATAATAATTTTTGTAAAAGTATGTCCCTATAATATCATGGATCTGTGAGCTTAACCCCTGATTGGGGCCTATATGAATTAAATTTAAGTTTTTGTAGAGAATGGAGAATAATTTAATTAAAAGGTATTTAAAATAGCCCCCCCCACCTACCCTTTTAAAATGTTGAGTATGTTACTTACGATTGCTTCTTGTTTCTGGCTTGAATAAGCATAATTTATTTAGATTATCTATCTAATGAAAAAAATGTTTTTAAATAATTTCTCATAATGCCCCTTTATAATGCTTGCCATGGTTGTCTTTATGCTGATCAAAATGTTATCAGACAAATTTATACAACAGATTAGATGATGTAGAAAGATATTTTTTTCATACAGGGTATAACATAACCCTTCACTGTGACATACGCTATATGCTTTGAATTGACTGCAAATAAACAAGTAAAATTGTTATTCCACTGCAGCTCAAGTTTAATAAACTTGCATAGAAACCAGTGAGATAGACAAGATAAATACATTGGTTACTATATAAATATGTTAGTGTTACGTTGATTTCTTTACACTTTTGTCAAGTTTGTCAAGTGCTTATAAGCAAATTCCTGTGAAACCCTTACCTACATACTTCTTACAAAGGCATGGCTTTTGTTTAGACTTATCAGTACACTTTTTGTAGCTATATTTAATTAAGTTCTGACTTACTTCTCAGTGTTTAGAGAGATTGTTCATGATTCCATAAATACCTTGCAGAGTGAAGTAGTGATGTGCAGGTTGACCAGAAACCCACAGAGACCTGCAGGTTTACTGTTTGTTGGGCAGGTTCAGGTTAAAATTTGGCCAGTCATTGTGGGTTAGGCTTGGGTGTGAGACTGGGGAAGTCCACTCCTCTGCTCCAGAAAATTCCCTGTATTGGAACCAGAGGCACAGAAACACATTTAGCATACAGAGTGAGAAGATATGGGTACAGGTTGGGTCCGATTCCTGACATGTTGTGGGGTATGAAAGGCTGCTGGTTAAGGTTTTGTGTGTTAAGATTGGGTGCGGGTTAAGTTTTTCCTGACCTATATATCTTTAGCAGGGACAAGCCTAGCTGACCGGGTGCCCTAGGCAACCCAGTTGGCCACCTCTCTCCTAAGGATGTAGCGAACTGCCGATTTGGTGTTCGCGAACGCCGTTCGCGAACACCGGCAAAAAATGCGAACGTTCGCGAACAGTTTGCGAACTTCGAACACCCGCTAAAATCGTTCGATTTGAACGATCGAAGGATTTTAATCGTTCGATCGAAGGATTTTCATTCGAATCGAACGATCGAAGCCATTCGATCGAATGCTTTTCATTCGATCGAATGCTTACAATCGTTCGAACGAATGGAAATCGTTCGATTTTTAGCGGTCGAAGGAATTCGAATGGTCGAATGGTCGAACGATCGAACGCGAACTCAAAATGCGAACGTTGCCAAACGTTCGCGAACATTCGGCGGACGCGAACGGTCGAAGTTCACGCGAACTAGTTCGCGGGCGAACAGTTCGCTACATCCCTACTCTCTCCCCCCATGTGTGAGTCTTGTGGGGGGGGGCACATGACAAAAGGTAGATTGGCAGAGAGAACAAACTCGGCAAGGCACTTATCGGAATCATGAACAATCGTTACATTATTTTCTTTGAAGATATATTTGCAGCTAGGTCAAAACCTAGCATACATCCAAAGGCTTCATTTTAAATAAATCATGACTAAAGCAATTGGGTTAACAATGAGGTAGTGGCCCCCATATACTAAGCTAGGTGCAGATTTTCTCAGATAAATGAGCCAGCATAATCAATGAGCAATTCGATTTAATTAGCATAGTTAGGACATAGGACATTTATTTGGTCCTTATGTATTACTATTATTGAGCAATTTTACACCTAGCTTAGTAAATTTATCCAACAGACTTCAGTAGAATAGACTGAAAATGTCTAAAGATCAGGGCCGGAACTAGAGGTAGGTAGAAGAGGCACCTGCCTAGGCTTGCTCATTTCTCTGCAAAAATCTGTACCTAGCTTAGTATATGTGGGCCACGGCCTCATTGTTAACCCAATCGCTTTAGTCGTGATTTATTTAAAATGAAGCCTTTGGATGTATGCTAGGTTTTGACCTAGCTGCAAATATATCTTTAAAGAAAACCATGTAACAATACCATCTGCCTAGTTATTGAGAAGGTCCAGAGACCTGGGTCCAGTGAAGTGAGCAACTATCATTACTGCATGTTCCATATTGTAGGTCACTGGGAGTATTAAGGACATTCTGGCTGTGATAAATAGAGTTATAATTAGCAAAATCATTAGCACGGGCATCATCATGTCCTTCAACATTCCTCAAAGTCTTCCATCTAAATTGCAACTTCTCCTATGAATGAACTGCATCCAGCCAGATAAGCTTTTTCTCCTCTCTCCGAGGATGTGACATGGTCACCAATGGTCAGTGGGGGTCAGCGAGAGAGAGAGAATGCCTAAATAGCATGTAAACATTGGGAGATGTGAAGTGCATTTATTGTATTCTTTTTCTTTTCTTTCATTTTGTTTCATTGAGAGAATTTCTTGTTGTGATGGTTCCATTGGGAAAAGCAGCAGAGAAATTTGATTAAATGGATGCCTGAGGTCACGACCTTGTCTAAACATGCTGCAGCTCTCAGCATTAATCCAGGAATGTTAAAAATGTCTGACCTTGCCGTGTGTGAGAGCTGCTGTGCTTTGAAATTACTAGGGAATGGAGAGAACTGCCAATTGCACTGGAGAGCTGAATAGTGGCCACAATGCAACGAGAAAAAAACAATACAACTGAGCTTTTATTATTATAATTTGAGTCAAATGCACTATTTTCCCACCACAGGGTTTATTACAGAAAAAATTGAAGTAAGTACATGTATTAGATTTATTTTTTGGAAACCCATTATCTACAATGCTCTAAAATACTATACAGGAATACTATTTTACAAAAATGTCTATAAAGTTCCTTGTTTTTGTAAAAAGTAACGCAGTTACTAGTACTTAAATGAAAGCCAAGCTGCAGAAATCCATATTGATGGCAAAGCACTGCAAAGAGTTTGCATGTTCTATACATGATTGCATGGGTTTCCTTCTAGTACTCTGCTCCGAAAACATATGCTAGTCCCTCCCTGAGAGTGGTGCATCTTCTTATCTCTCGATGCATTGGTCCATGGTTTCAAATGCACATGTGTGTTTGTCTTGTCCTTTCTTGGCAGCATTCAACCATGATGTTTGCATTACATTTAAGATGCTTGTCACAATCGGCACCCAAAATCCAGAGCAAGTGCTAGGCTCCCTGATCTCGGCTCTGCTTCCGGCTGTAGCAGCCGCCTTTCACTTCGGGAGGAGCCCTCCGCTAATCGGATGCCACCAGGTCTTAATAAGAGAGGAGCCAAGTAAAAGTTCTGGACGAGCAAAGGGGCACGATCGTTGTCTAGGTTTTTGGACGGAAGCCACAGTACTTGAAATAGACAAAGCGTAGTCAGGCAGGCCAGGGTTGGTGTGGGCAGAGTTCAAGCAAGCTCAGACAGGCAAGGGTCAATACCAGCACAATTGTCAGGCAGGCAGGAGTCAGGATTAGCAGAGTTCAGGATAGTCAGACAGGCAAGGGTCAATATTGGCAGAGTTCAGAGTAATCAGACATGCAGGGATCAAAACCAGGAATCAAATACAATATAAGCACACCCAGGATACTAGCAAGTAGAACCTATAACGCGCAATGATTTTGAGGCAGAAGCCGGCGCGTAAACCCGGAACCCATGCGCCATAGAGAACCAGGCGCTTGAGGTGAAAGGACTAGGGCTACACCACCAGGGTAAGCCTTTACAATGCTATTGAATAAGCTTTGTGCACCCAACCCCTTTGGGCACCCTTTTAGGATTTAAATCCCCAGTCTCCATTCTGTTCATTGCCCAAGCTGACTCTGTATTAGCAGAACTTTTCCTACGGCTTATAGGTAATTGTACAATTTTAGGTGGTCCATCACTCCAATATGTATTAGGGTTCTTCTCAACAAAGTAATAGCACCGTCAAGGCCACAGCACTTCCAAGATCAGCATAAAATAAAATAAACTCTAGAGAACCACAGCGAATTTCAGTGTTTATTCCATCACAACATGTTTCGGATAAACATATCCTTCATCAGGTGGAATAAACACACTGAATTCGCTGTGGTTCTCCAGAGTTTGTTTTATTTTTTGCTTCTTGTCTGACCCTTTTCAGTGCCTCACTATCAGAATATTTCTGTTGTGTTCAGGTACCCTGCTTGCCCCACAGCAAAAATGTTTGGGGCTCTAAAAGGGCTCTGAGGAAGTACCGAGCTGTAGGCATGAAACTCAATGAGATTGGGAAAGCATCATACTATAAAATGAAATTATGAGAATTCCTTTTGGAGTCATGAAAAGGTACAGTAGAGCATGTGTAATGAGGCCTACCAGTTTCAAGGGAACATAAAATAATAGCAACATGGTCATTTATTAAGTTGACGCTTATCACTGAAAATGAAAGCAAAGGTTTCAAAGAGCTCTAATTATGTGGCCCTAATCTATAAAATATAAACAAGAAAACGACAGTATGTTCACAAATAGACACCTTGAAAAGCAGCTCACCCGTCATTCTCATCATATATTCTATTAAAAGTATATCTATTGTTCTTTGTTGTCACCAGTTTGTTAATGTATGTTTTCAGCAGCACACTGTACCCAGCTTTAGTTATAAAATATAGATATATGTAATACAGATGTTATCTTTAACTCTTGTGTGTCAATTTTCATTTTACATTTTCTTCATCTTTATATGTCAATAAACCCTTTATCAACTAGCCCCAAGGCAGTGCATGTGTGCAAATGGATATACAATCAGCAACTGTGTCTGTAAGAGTCAGAATCCCTTTTGTTCTAGATGAAATTTGGCCACTGTAAATATTTTAATTAACATTTCTTCCATGATACAATAGGTCATCTACTCCAAACTGCCAGCTGGATTAATGAGTGCAGTACACTGTTTACCTAAGAATTCAAAGAATTCCCTTTCTGAAGTACAGTCTTATCTGTATTATTACAGCACATTTTGTTTATAGTTATGTGATAAATAGCAATGAGTACCCTGCATGCTTAATATTAACATTCTGGGCTGTCGACACAAACAGGAAATACTCTGTGCACATTATTTGCAGAAATGAATGTTAAAAAAAGCATTGGAATGAAGAAGTCGATGCAAAGAATTATGCTAGCAAAATGCAATGCACCCATGTGCTATAAAATGTTCTCACTAGCAGTACTGACTCAAGCAAAGCCTCCTCTAATCAGTTGGTGCTTAGTAACAGTGTGACAGTTAAGAATAAGAAAGACAGTTAAGTGGGCATGAGAAGCAGCAAGTGAAACTGACATGACAGGTGTAATAATAATGACAATGGGCACGGAGAAGTACAGTCTGATGAGTAGGAGTGGTTGGACATGAGTGGGACCAGGATAATAGGAGTAAACCCCATGAAATGATGACAAAATGATTATTTAATCTTAGACATTTACTACTAAGGCATTACCTGTTACAGGGATGGAGCAGATGTTTCCCGAAGGGATACCCAGCATTTTGATATTTTCCTCTTTTATCAAAACATTCATGAATATTTTTTAGGTTTGCTACAATTTTTTATCCATTCTTTTTCTGGAATTAATTATATTTAAAAAAAAACGGTGTTGATTTTTTTACCTGCTGTAAAGCTATTTTAAAATCTTGTCTGTCAATCATGTATTGCCTTCTCTGACTTTACAGCTCAGGCATAGAGTTGGGATAGGCAATTACTTTCCCTTTCCATTCTGCATATTCTAGATGCCACTGCACTCCTCTTCATCTATAATTGTCTAGGTAGTGCATGGGCATGGCAACAAATCCCTCACTCTGGCACATAAACAAGATTTTGGATACAAAGTTGTCTTAATAACAGCGTTCTCAAAATGGCACCTGCCTACTTGCTGTGATTGGGAATTCCAAGGAAATATGATTCAACTCATTTATATAATGTACTTAGTTTGGACGATAAAAACAATATAAAACAATTGGAATAATTTCTTACTGTATGTTAACAGGTCCCCTTTAGAAGCAATAAAATATTGCTTTGCAAAGAGGTACTAATGTAGATACAAAACTATGAAGGTATGCATTGGTTTGTATTAAAATTGTTCTCACATAAAAGGGATTCATAAATGATTATTTGGGCTATGTTAAAACATTTCACCTGTTTCCTCAACAAACCACTTTAGTATTGCTTGTATTTTTAACTATAACATATATAGAAAGTCATACAGTATCATGGCATAATGAGTCCCTTTCAAAGGAAAACTTAAAACCTTTCCCTACTCTTCATGTTTATTGGACCTGTCATTTCTAGAGGTTACTCAGCCCATGAATATCTACTTCCCCCCCTATTTTAGCTACTACTATTATTGCTCTTATTTTGTTAGAAATATTCATTCTTATTATATTCTCTTAATAAGAAGACTTTTCTTGAACCAAAAACACTTTAATTTACCTTTATGATGCGGAATGTTACAGTAACTCTCTATTAGGAAACATCCCATTTCTTATCAGTAGGCAGATTTAAAAATATTTAAGCAAAGTCCCTCTCTTATCAATGTTCTGCAACCAACTGTAAACCACTGAAGTTCCCTTTTAACGTGGTCAGCACCCTTGCACATTAAAATGGGGTGGGTCCTGATTATAAATGGCATCTTCTTTCAGTACAAACCTTCAGAACAGACTTGAAAATTTCCATTAGTACTATTAATATAAGAAGGCAAGTTGCATTTTATAGTCTCCTAGTAAATATTTTTGTATGAAAAAGTGGCTTATTGATCTGAAAGAATATGGAGCAATACATAAATAAAAGTTGGTTTACAGACTTACCTATAAATATACGGGCCTATATGATGTAACTTGCTCTGTTGAATAGAAAGCTATGTTATAGTAGTGTCTGCAAGACCACAGGAGGGATTGTGGTAATATTTTGACCATGGGATGCAGGTCTGGACTGAGATTTTAAATAGGCCCTGGTATTTCAGGTGCACAGAGGCTCAAACAGCCCACAGAGAGGCCCAAGCAGCCCCCACCATTCCAATAAATAGTGACTGTCTATGTCAACTTACAGCAGCCCCTCTGGCATTTTCCATAACCCACATATTGCCAGTTAAAGGAGAAGGAACCCCTTTTGCAAAAAAACCCGTGGTGGAATGCCAAGTAGGCATAATGCAACCATTCTGTTGTATGTATTAGAAACACATATGTAGTTAAATGAAGAGATGCTGCTCCCTTTCTCTTACTCATTTGCCTTGGCACAAAATATTGACATGGTGCATAGGCAAATGAAAATTTGAGACACGTCTAATCATCTGTGAATGAACAAGATTGCACGATGACTTGTCAAAATGTGCCCCTTAATGTGGCAGGGGCTGAAAAACTGTGTACTGTGCTGTGATATTTGAATCTTCTTTAAGATAGGACTGCATCATTTTTTCAAACTAAACCAGACCAAGAGATCTCACTCCACCTTGGCAACACACATACTAATACTTTTGCATAACGGTAAGATCCATAATTTGTTTGTCACGCGCATTAGAACAAAAGTACAGTGGTGACACAACAGTACCTTAAATCCAGAAGGCCTTTTGCTGGCTTTAAAACCAAGTTGGCCTGTTTTTCACATTATTCTCCTTACATTGCTTATTTATATTGGCTTAAAACAGCCCCATTGCATTGTTGAACTTCATTTAGGACCGGACATCTTTTTACCTATGTACTTTGGCCAAAGATCCGAAGTTACTTTTGTAAGTGCATTGTACCTTTTCCGACCAGTTCTTGGGCACCCTTTATAGACAGCTTGGTGTAAAAATATACTGAGCTTTTTAGCTTCCATATCATGTTGTTTTGCTTCCATTGTTTCAATAGGTGATTCTGGCAGACAGTGCTCTTTACCTTTATGATTTTTTTTCTCCAGCAAACCTGCTTTAGAAAAAATTACTAAATGTCAGTTAGCTTAAAGGGAAATTAAACTAAAACATAAGCTAGGCTTAATTAACTTCAAAAAGCCCAGTGTCTACTGTCACAATTAATGATGATGAGCAAAGTGGCAATCGTCTAATTTTTGTAAGCAGACTCACTAAATTTAGACATTGTGAATTACATGTAAAGGAACTATTAACCTTTCAGTTGGGTTGAGCTTGTTTTCTGCTGCTGTTCAGCCCTCACAAGACAAGCAAATCTGAGAGATGGATAGGGGAACTAACACTTCCCAATAAAGCCCAAACTGATGCACACTTTATTTTGACTGTCTGCTTTTATTTCTGGTTGCACCATTGATGTGTGCAATTAATTCAACTTAGTTGCATAAAAACACCGTAGGATGAATTATTCTCTAGTTACAGAAACTGGTGCAGTTACAAAAAGTTGCATCCCCACAGGCTGTTTTTCAAGGGGAAGTTTTTATTTCTTGAGATCTTAGGGTTTTGAAGAATTAGTAGAAAGCTTGGTGATTTCAGGGTGGTGCTGAGGAGAGGCGTGTGTCTTGGCAGATTGGGTGAATGGTTATGTTTTGGAAGGTATGGGGATGTCATTAATCACAATCAATTTGACTCTCCAGCTGTGGTTGAACTGAACATTCCAACATGCTTTTCAACTGAACAGTAACATGTTAAATTCCATGCTTTAGTGCAGCCATATTGTAGCAGTAAATTAGCATTAAGCTCCCTGGGATATCTACCTTGCACATAATGATGAATGAGCTGGCACCTTCCCCACTGTCAAGGCAATGTCATCACATTTCTCAGGTTTAAAGTTTTATCTCTCTATCTTGGTATTCAGCAATAATTGTTCTACTAGTGATTGCACATGTTTATTCCTTATAAATGTACAGTAACTAGTTTGATCTCTTTGGCATGTGCTACAAATTAGAGTACATGTTCTTTGTTGCTGCTTAATCCCCAAACAAACATCTATAAAATGCTGTACTAGAAGCATTACAAATGTTTATAAAAACTACTTCCCCAAATCTACTAAACCAGTATATATATATATATATATATATATATATATATATATATATATATATATATATATATATATATATATATATATATATATATATATATATTTCTGCATCACACAGTTTTCAACTAGAACTTGATTTTTAGATTTTTTAGTAACAAGTCTTAACTATCAGTGCCATGTATGTACTCAAGACAAGTGGATCTCCATGGGTCTTATTTCCATATGTGGACCACATTAGAGGCCTGTCACATCCATCATATCTTAAACCAATGCCATGGTGCTACAGCTGCTCCTATAGCAAGCTCTATATATATTTAAAATATGAGAATAATGATCCCCTTCCAGATCCAGAGGTCCTTGGCAATGATGCCCATTTTGCTTAAAAAATTGCAAAATAGTCAGAAGATTCGAGTCAATGGTAAGGCAAAATGACATTGCAGTCAAGGCATTGTTTCACTCTGCATTGCAATAGCATATACATTGCCCTACCTTTTTAGTGAAGTTCCTTTGCACTATACTGCAACTGTTCATAGAAATAAAAAGTACACATTTTAGTATAAGTTTGCCTAGTCCTAGTGAATACATACTGTTACTTCAAATATGTTACTTTCTATTTTAAGAAGAGATAATGCTTTCTATTTGTAATGTTTATTGGCATAAACATGCGAACATAAGCACTGGTTATGGCATTAATTGGCACAGTAGTGGATCAGAATATAAGAACCTTTCTCAGTGTGTTTGTACATAAAACAGTATGTCTCTGTATTTTCCTTTTCGGTATCCTGCTGTGTTTGGCTCATATTAGACGACTTTTAGATTTTCCCAAAGTACAGAAAAAAACAGCTAGCTAATGTGGAATATCCATTCTCAGTCATCCAGCAGACACACACGCCTGGTCTTCCTACACAAGCTTTCACCAGTATTATGTGTTAGCCTTTTTCTTCTAATTAGAATCAAGTTATTTCATTCAAGCGCTTTGCAAAGTTCGCAAGTTGATAATCTCCCCTCCTTCTTTAGTCTTCACTGTCCAGACAATGGAAACAAAGATACAGTAGAACTAATTTTCTCATTATTGATTTCACGCACCAGCTGCCGGCTTTTTCTCTTGTAGGTTTATATAACCCTCTGGGCAACTTTCTTAAAAGTACTTTTCTTTGACCATCTGCTAAATGCATTTTTGCTTAATAATTAAAGACTTATCGTGCCTTTCTGAATAAACAAACTCGCTGGCATTGGTACTGAGAATGTGACAATTTTTCTTTTTTTGCTCTTAGTACAGACAAAACTTTTTCATTTTATCAATGATTAATGATTTGGGAAGGTAATCTGCAAATGGCTGCAAATTATTTGTTCTTATTTGTTCTTAAAACTTGTTTGTTCTTCATGGCTAAGTACAACTATGTTTTATGAAACATTTACTTGCTTGACATATAAATGATATACCAGGAAGACTGGATTTATGCATTTTTCTGTTTTTTTTCTTTTTACACTTTAAATTTTTTTTTTTTTAAGCCAAAAAAGTGGTTTCAGAGACTCTTAAATAAACAACATACATTGGTCTGGATTAAACCAATCAGCAGAAGCACCATTCTTTAAACTCATGTTGAACAAGTATAATGACTATGAAGATTTTCATTCATCCAGGTCATGGTATATCTAGTATAGTTATTACTCAGCTAGTCCAGTTGTTTTAAATTAACATATACTAAATAAGGAAGTATAATACACCTTGAACTTGTTTAGCCAGCTGCAGGAAGATTAATAAAAGTAAAAATGTGCTTGATTGCTACTGCACTAGTGCAATTGTGTCTACTATTCTCATAATAGCTCCCCCTCATTTGTTACCCCTCGCACCAGCTGATAAGAACATTTTGACAAGGTGGCAACCCTAGTTTAGATTCATTTGGTAGTTTCACAAATTGTATAGTATCTTTATATTTTAGTATTAAAAGGCAGTGCCATAAAGAGGTAATTAGGTTGTTCCAAGTGGCATAGTCATTGTGATTAGGGATGTCGCGGACTGTTCTGCGGCGAACTTGTTCGCGCGAACATCGGCTGTTCGCGTCCGCCGCAAGTTCGCGAACGTCGCGCGACGTTCGCCAATAGGCGTTCGCGTCAAAATCGTTCGACCATTCGACCATTCGGTCGCTAAAATCGAACGATTTTCGTTCGATTCGAACGAAAATCGTTCGATCGAACGATTAAAATCCTTCGATCGTTCGAATCGAACGATTTTCGGATGTTCGAAGTTCGCAAACTGTTCGCGAACTGTTCGCATTTTTTGCCGGTGTTCGCGAACGGCGTTCGCGAACACATTATCGGCGGTTCGCTACATCCCTAATTGTGATTGGTACAACCAACCCTACAAAAGTGCACATTTTCCTAGAATCACTAGGTCTGAACATTTTTTGTCCAACCAAATTACACGTTAGGTGCAGTCCTTGCCTTTTTCAGCAAAATGATTATATATATTTGTATTTTAAGCACTATTTACTTTGCATGTTTCAAAGAGCAGACAATTACAGCCCTCTCTAAGTGGTGTCATAGTACCAGGCAATTTTTAAAATTTCTCAAATTAAGCACAGCTATTTAAAATGTTATTAAAGTTTTAATAATCTTTCCTGTCCTTGTAATTACCAGATATTACCCAGGGTTTTCAAACTATCATTTTCTTCATGTTATCTAGATGCAATGACTGCAGAAAGTAAGGACTTAGACTTATACATTCCAATGCTGTATGGAAAGGCCTATGTGAAGAAATGGGTTATACGTTGCCACATGTTTATTTGTGTAGATCCACCGCTAAAGTGTGGGAAAAAATAATAATCAATAATTAAGACTAAATGGCAATAATGATAAAGCTTCAGATTAGTAATGTTTATATATGTAGTTAAAAGAATATGGTTCTGTTAATATATGAATTACCTACTTATCAACAAAGCTTTAAAAAGTTAATGGAAAGTTGGAGGGAGCAAACGTTATTGATGTAGTAAAATGTCATTGAAATCTCAACATGAGTGAGTAGAAAAAATTTGGATCATTTAATATGCCAAAAGATTCTAATAGAACATTGTGATGATTCATAAATAGGCCCCTGATTTCCATTTGGAATCTGATTGACTTTGAATCTTTGACAACATCAGAGTCTTGGCCATGACAGAATACCTCCTTGAGTCAGCAAACCACCTTCTTCTCTGTTGCCATATAGATAGAGCAGACCATAAAGCAGCATCTAAAGCCATCTATATACCCCTCCTTTCCAGTTAAGTATTTGCTGCAGTATACCTCCGAACATTGCTCTTTTACAATAAAGGCATGCTCTCCATGCTTCAGATCCAAAACTCTGGCCCTGCTCGTTGGTTGCAACATTGTCAGTGTTGAGTGAACCTCTCTGGCTTCCAATTTTCCAAAGTAAATCTATTGACCATTTCCCACTGTCTACAAAAGTCTCAACTCTGTGAAATGCATGCCATATCATTCTGTTCTTAAAGTCCATGCAACTTTTACTAAGGCTGTACAGAAACCGCCATGTGTTTGCTTAACAAGATGAAAGATATCTTGTGTGTTTGCTTTTGTGGAACAGAGATTTTGGTGTTTGTTTGTTTAGAAAGTATTCCCATCTTTCATATTTGTATTCTTATAAACAAAATCTGGTTCCAGGCAGCTGTGAACTATGGTCCCTGTTGGTTCCTAAAGTAGACAAGTAAAATACATTTTCAAAGGTATCTAGTTAATTGTTCCCCTGAAATGAAGCTAATCTCAGGGTGCACTTGCAGAGTTCAGTGAGAGAAAGTAATCAGAACCTCGAAGCAAGGGTGTCAGATACATTTTCAAAGTCTTTATTCTTTAGACTTATAGGGGGTCATGAAGTACATTCCTGCTATTTGTACTTGGTCTAGTAAAATGTAGCAACTAATCAGCAAGCAGCGTTGCTTGTTGGTTACTAGATCCTGTGCTAATGTTATCTTTATGTTACCTTATTTTCTTCCATTTACAAATTCCTTGTTCTTATTAAAGTTACCATCCATACTCCTTGTTCTTATTAAAGCTACTATTGCATTTCAACATGTAAATGATTAATGTGTAGGGTAAAAAATTAAAATACATACAAAATCTAAAAGCATATACTGCAAAGTAAAAGTAGTGGCTCTGTGCAGATGGTTGTGGGTAAATAAATTATTGTCTTGCCCCTCGCATAAATGACAGAAAGGATTTTACTGTGAAATGCATGATGGAGACTTTTTTAATTTTTTTCGGCTGGTTCTTTGTAACACAATACAGTGCATCTGTGGGACCCCAAAGGAATTATTGCGTAGAATCCAGGGACCAACTGGCAGTCATACAAATTAATAGAAGAGTGATACAGACTTAATTAAATAGACATTGGTGTCCGGAAGATGCCTCTTGCTTCATTGGTAATGCACATGTGCTGCTAAAAACAACCAAATCAGTTAAATGTGAAATAAATACACAATCAGAGTTCTCTTAGGGGAGACGTATTAACTGTTTGTGTGTATCCTTGCTTGGGAATACAGTCTGGCTGCAAATATTATTTAAAGCAATCTTTAAAATTATATTTGTCTGGACTTGGTTTGTTGTGTAACCACTTATATTAGACCTTTAGTTCCCCTTTCCCTTGAGAATTTTTTTGAATTAGTCCAGCACGGAATAGAGGAAATCGACTGAGGAAAAGTACATATAAACAGAAACCATTGCTCTAATAATACAGAGGAAAGGGGGAATTACACGATTCTCTGAAAATTACGGTAGCTTTTGAAATAGGTACTTAAAGAAGAAGGAAAGCTACTGAGGCAGTTTATTGTCAACAGAATAGATCAAGGTATTACATTATAATTTATTCTGCAGAAAGCTTTACTATACCTAAGTAAACAGCTCTAGAAACTCTCTCTGTTTGTTTAGGATAGCAGCTGCCATATTAGCTTGGTGTAACATCAGTTCCTGCCTGAGTTTCTCCATGCTCACTCATAGCTCTGGGCTCAGATTACAGCAGACAGGGGAGGGGGGTGGCAGGGAGAGGGAGAGAGGTGCAAACTGAACATGCTCAAGCCCTAGCCCTGGAGGTTTATGCTGAAAACAGGAAGTCTAATACAGAAGGAAATGCTGTGTTTCTTTTGTGTTTCAGAGCAGCATTATGTTGAGGGTTTACTAGAGTATTTATACAGCTTACTTACTTTTAGCCTTTCCTTCTCCTTTAGAAAAACAATGTATAATCACCCTAATGCAGTTAGGTGTACTATGCAAATCACTGCTCTTTATACAATCTTTTGCTACAGTGCATTTCAAAGACTTGCCCCATGTACTGTTACATGTAATATATGGCCCAACCTTTACACAATTGTGTATAGTGAGACATAGACAGTATACATGATGTATGATTCCAGCATTATAAAAATAAAGACTGTAATGCAGGATTATTTTCATACACAGCTCTAAATGATCCCAATGTATTTATGTAGCCTTTTGAAAAGGAGAAATGCTTAGGCCATAAGATAGTACAAGATATTGGAGTGAATATACTGTCTTCAGTGTGGTTGGCCAGACAGAAATGGTAGAAGTCAGAAAGAAGGCACCTAACACCCAATACATTTGCTTATTGCATACTGGCATAGAACCATAACTTGCATATACATATGTACACTTG
Source organism: Xenopus laevis (assembly GCF_017654675.1). Taxonomy (NCBI): domain Eukaryota; kingdom Metazoa; phylum Chordata; class Amphibia; order Anura; family Pipidae; genus Xenopus; species Xenopus laevis. The sequence continues at coordinate 54,872,099 of NC_054385.1, read as the reverse complement.
TTTATTAATGAAGTGTAATACTAATAGCACATAAAACACATCTCTGGGGGATAATAATGGGTCAGGGTGGGATATGAATTAATGCCAGTTGGAAGTGATCCAAAGAAAACATCCTCTACAAAAATGGACTGTGTTGCCCTATATCAGATGTTTTTAGACTTTTCAAACTCTCCTTACAGTTCAAAATTTGGTTGCCTACTTATAGCTCATAACCAGTTTAAAATATATGAAATCATTGCCATAATCACTACCCACCCTACTATAGTTTTATGAATATTTCACCCTCAAGCTGCCCACCATCCCAGTGATTAGTGTTTCTTAAAATAGGTTAGAATCAGCAGCATAGCATTAATAGGTTCATATTAATATGTAAAATAAATCATTTATAAAAAATATAGGGTTTCAGTATTATGATAGATTACTTAAATTCATTACATGCTAAGGCAAATATGTGCCACTTATTACAGTTTACGAGAAACAGAACCATAATTTGTAGTGCAGAGAATAGTCAGGGAAGATCATGGAGACCTGCCGATGCAGGCAAATAAATCATAAACTGAGAACTTGATGATGTAATTATATCAGAGAGCATTCAATGAAAAAATGACAATGAGCATAATTGTATCCCATACCGAAGGGATTAAGGGATTTGGGAAGAAAAGGAAATGATAATTTGCTGATATAAATGACACTCAAAATATATCAACCATGGAGATTTGAGGAGATAGAAATGAAAATGCCCAAATAAAGGAAATGGTACGGTTCTGCAGCAAATATGATACTCAAGGGATGTCTGTCTCTTCTTTGTCATGCCTTTCTCAGATTCAGTGGTTTACACGTAAAAGAAAACTGGAGGTGCTAATACAAAAGAACAACATTGTGAAGACTAAATCATGTTTTGTTAGATTTGAGTGCCTAATAAGTATAGAAAATATATATTATCATACATATAAACTGCTAACTTTGCAGGAAAAGCAGCCCGGAGATCAGCAAACCTGCTGTGACTTGGCTGAATAAAGGAAACCTTTTTTTGGCCAAAACTAAAATCAACAAAGCAGTTATTGTGTTTAGACAATACTTTATTTGCAGCTTGTATATACTCATGTAGAGTTTTAGAAAAAGAATTGTGGGTGAAATATGAGAAAAAGCTAACGTAGCAGAACTGACAAACAGACAGAAGTGTCGATTTTTCTAAATAATTTTTTATAATTTGGAAGCTCTGAATTAGCTCCAGAATTTGAATTAATACAGTTATATGGCACCTGCAGTAGATTTCATATCTGAGAAAACTTGCACAATTTATGGATTTATGAATTTGATAAATCCATTCAGTCTTTCCAGTAATTGTGTGATGACCGCACAATGCCACTTTGTGCAAAATTGCCACATCTGGGTAGACAAGGAGGTTTCCATAGTAGCAGGGGCATTTTCTACTAACAGCGATTGATGTCTGGCGTGTACATTCAGTTTATATAGAAAATGGCACCCAATGCACTCATTTGTTACATAATTGATTATCATTACATGATTATTATTATTACGTAATTCAAAAAGATCTGTTTGTTTCTGGTATTGTCTCATGCCAATAAACATTCTGTGGTCAGGGCTACTGCTTTGCTGCTGTTTGGGCCATTCATATCCACCAATACAACTCAAGGAGTTTCTCTATTTAAATTCACTACAGTTTCCCTCCATATTTTTCTTATATCTGTTTCCTATCCTTCTTCCTCCTCCTCCAACAGGTTTATACATAACATATTCGTAGCTGAGCTTCCCCTTTAATAAAATGGCATTCAAAGTTTGCAAGTGTTGGTAAAACCATTTGAAAAATGGGACCTATCACCCAGACATAGAACTGTTTAGTAAAAGCCAAATTCTACCAAAAATTTTGTAGACATCAGTAACTTTTATAAACTTGTTTAAAGTTGACTGTCAACCAAATATTTTGTCTGCCCCACTTCTAATACACTTTCATATTAATCGCTTCACATACTGTACTGATCAAATCAATTACAAGTCACTATTTATATTTCCAAAGCCTCTGCTTGGGCACAGGTATTGCGTGCTCCATTCCAGTGCATAGACTGGTTTTAGGTATAATGCAAAGTTTGCCTTCTGGACAACTTCCACTAAATGGAACCTGCCTGCTTTCCGTGATCCTTTGTTCCAATGAGGTTTGTTTAGTTCAAGTATATTTAATTTTTTTTTTTTAGATTAATAAAATGCAAGAGGATTTGGAATAATATCATAAAGTGTCAGGTCCCCTTTATTACTAATAATGCAGAATAAATAATAGGTTTGGACATCTTACCATGTTGTGTAAAGGCTGGCCTACTACTTGAGATTCTGATGATATTTGTAATAACGATCTAAAGCACCTTCTCCTTAATGTAGATCTTGGCTTGCATAAGATATTGGAAAGCTGCTGGAACAGCATTTCAATGTATTATTATTTTAACCTATCTCAGATAAATGATACAGGCACACTGTGTTCCTAAGGTACTGCCAATCAACATATTACATCAGAAATGTCATTCTCTACATTTGTACATGCAGTGGTAATCGCTTTTGTCATAAAATAAACAAGATCTGTGCTCTGCTCTCAGTCTAGTTGTACACAATTCTCTGGGACTAAAGAGATTAGGCCTCAAAGATTACAGGCCTATTATTAAATAACAATAAAGAAGACGATGCTTAAAGGTACGCTAGATCTGGGTTAAAGCATCACAGCACCACTGCAGGTCTAAGGCAAACTAACCTTTAAAACCAAAGAGATTGAAGATGCAAGTTGCAGATTCCAATTATCTCCTGACTGTGTACAATTGCTTTTGCGGACAATGAAGACAAGACCCTGTCAGGGCGCAAGTTGATAGCTATATGAAAAACATGATAACTCCTCTAAGCACAAATAGGCAGCATTTCTTATAGGTCTGTCCCTCAATTAAAGGTGCAGATCCCCATGGTTTAGGGTGGTAATCAGTACTGCATGCTGAATGTAAACATCATGCTGAAAACAGATATGTCCTATACACATTGTATACACAGTTATATAAGTGACTAGATCAACATGCAGCTAGAAACATATAGTATTGTCATATAGGTCAGACCTATTGCAGACTGAAAATTCCAGTGTTACATTGAGGGGGTAATTTACTAAACATCGAATATTTCTTATTGAGTTTCTTTTTGGCAAAAACTCACATTTTTTGTGGAAAAAAAACCCTCAAATTTTTTAGATTTCTTACACCTTGATGCTACAAATTCTGAATCCAAAAATCCACCATCTCAGACCTGTCGAGGTCCTGTATAAGTCAATGGGAGAGGCACCTATCCCAATATGAAGTTATGGTGGTCTGCGCTGGGTTTAGCACCCGATAATCGATCTTTTTTTCAGGGTATTCAGGCAAAAACATCACAAAAAAATCAAGCGTTTCTAAAGAGAAGCCAGAACAAAATCATACGATTCTGGTTTTGGCTCGATTTTTTACCGATCCGATTAAATCGAGGTTATTTATTAATAATTAAGGAAATCGGCCATGGGAGTTTGGTAGAGCTTTTTAAATGGACAATGAGATAAATTCAGATTGTACTAATTAACTCCTAATCTCTTGAGTGGTGTTTAATGACTAGCAGTAAGAATTGGTTATACAAAATAAATATATTACAAACTTAGGCTAAAACAACTTTGCAGTGGAAAAAGGAAACTGGAATAAGCCCAGCAAACACTGCTTTTTCTTCATCCTATTCCGGGGGCTAGGCATTCACTAGAAACCTGTAGTGAGTCTTTGTGTGGTACATCTTTAGTGATATGCCGAGGCCTTGAGTTTTTGGTCATAATTGTCCCTTCTATGGATTGCAATAAAATCATGATGATATTATCAATGTGTTTACATATTCAGGCATGGAGTACTTGGAACCTGAGGTTTTCTGGATAAGGCTTTCTTCCTTTAATTTCCTTTTTAGAACATTGAAAAATAACTCAATAGATTTGTTTTGCCACCAATATGGATTAATGCAATGTAGCTACCATTAAGTGCAAGGTACTGTTTTATTGTTACAGAGAAAAAGTAAATTAAAAAGAAAACAAAAAAAACATTAGAACAATTTGCTTTAAAAGTGCCCTATGGGTAAGAGATCCCATAACTTCTATAGAAAGAAGCATCATCCTTACAACGACTGCACATTAAAGGAGTTCTAAGGAAAATTGCTTCCTTCAGCTAAAAAGAAATTGTATTGAATCTATATATCCTTGTGAATGTTAATCAAACAAGAATTGCTTGTATTTTATCAATAGTTTGCTTTTAAGCATGCCTACTGAATGAGTTTTCAGAATGCTTTATGTGCAGAACTATTGACCTTATATGCTGTTAATAAGAAGAGTTCCACACATTTTTTCTTAAAAAAATGTATACAGGCAGAGCTTATTGCATGCACAAAACATTCCTTCTCTCCATACTTTTCAGAAATAAGCGGGAATTGTCATAGTGTTTACACTTAAAACAACATCACCATTTGTGAAAACCTATAGCCAAAAAGAAATATACTCCTCATGGATCACTGTGCCCACTGCCTGCCCAGTGCACTAAGCACAGACTGTCTCAATCCCCTTGACACTAGAATATAGGAAATTCTTGTAAGGTAGATCCTTTAAAACTCAATCTCATCATTAATTAAAGTATGTATTTAAAATAACACAGCTGAGCAATGTTAAGCCTCTAAAGATGTGAAGCAACTTCTGTATTGAATTTGAAGCAGTTTTTCAATCATCTGTGCTTACAGGTAAGATCACAAAAAACGATGGAGAGATTCAGAACCAAGAATTTCTAGGATTGCAGGCTGAAAGGTAGATTCTGTCTGTGGAAATTATGAAAAGCTGGCAGGTATACAGAAAGCAGATTATAATACATGTGTTTCAATTTGTCAATACATTTGAGCACATTTATGCCTTGGCAGATAAAGTTTAAGTTGTCAGGTTGTGTTGGGCTGTAAATCACTTCATTAGCTTAGCTTTCATTTAACCCAAGGATATTTGCTTTTTCTTTTTTAAACAATCTGTTCGGAGTGAATATGTTTTCAGATCGCCATACTCCCATTATATGGCAACTTGTTGGCATCTGGGATAAGGATTATTACACTACTTGGACTGTGGGAGTTGGTCATGAAGGTTATGGCTAGAGAGTTATTTAACTGTGTCAGTTTATACAAGACTTAACTGCAGGCAGAGTCAGTAACAGTGAAAAAAGAGCTATAAAAATTAAAGCAAGAACCAAGCAAGAAGTCCAGGTGGGGAAAAAAACAAAATGAGTCTTCCGCCTAGTCTTTCAGTAAGGAATTACAAATGTTGATCTCTGCCATTAACCCATATTTAAAAATCAGCTCCTGTAATTACCTAAAATATTCAGTTAATCCATCTGCAGGATGAATGGGGAACAGCGGAATATTTGTGTGGCCAGCGATATTAATGTAGATGAAACAGATCATGATATTGGAGATTGTACTGTATTTGTTGTGGTTGGTTAAGGGATATGGGACCCCACAGCTAAACTATGAACTCTGGCATAGTTTTAAGCACATAATCCATTCTCTTTTTGACATTCAAATGCCCTTTCCTTTAGGCTTAATCTGATGGTGTATTTATATAAAAAGAAACAATTAAAGAGTCCAGTCTCATATAAAAGAGTCTCTTCTAAGTAAAACACACAGTGCTTTACTGTTTAGAGAATAGTGTAAAATGATACGCAGTGGGATAAAGGCTTCTCAGCATTTGTATCAATAAAATGCAATTCTTATTAAAACATGAGCATTTCAGTAAATAAATGAAGATGAGCAAGCAGATTGAGGTAAATAAAAAGATAGTTCAGGCCGTTTTGTAGGATTATGACCTGGACGATATAAAGTGGTGCAACTGGATCCCCTTAGGCCCCAATGGATAGTTTTGTCCATTCTCCTGCCTTATTTCCCCAAAACACATTGGGGGTCATATAATAAATTACACTACATTTACTTAGGTGCAGGAACCAATAGCAACCAATAAGCAGATGGCTTTTACTGACAACTTGTAAAAGCAAACATTGGTTGCTATGGATTACTACACCAGGTCAATAAAGTTCATGTTCACCATTATTTATGTATCCTGCCTCCTATAATCTTCATATTCCTTGTATCTGCATGCAGAATGGTATGTTGGACCCTTTTTCTAGATTTCCTCCATTGTTCCTATTGGCCATGGGATTTGCAACCCAAGTAGTTACATCCTTTGACCATCATAACAAATTCACAATTTGTGTTCATTTTGGGCATGCTAAAAATACATATTTGATAGAGGCATGGCAGGCCCATTTTGCCTACATACAATTATATAGGACTTTTTATTTGAACAGTGAAAGGCTAGTTTATTTATATGGCATGTCCAGCCATATTCAATTTTAAAGTTTAGTTCTCCTTTCAGATAAAGGGCAGAACTAGGTGCTACACAGGAGTGTCTTGTGCCTAGGGTGCATATGTGATGTAGGGCATTATGCACTTACCTCTTCTGTCGCCAACCCTTAGTCCAGGCCTTTGTCCCCGCCACCAGCCACTAGTCACTTACCATCTCACTTGGTAACAAGCATGTGTATGCTTGTATGTACATGAGCACTAGGGGGCAAGGGGGAGCACTGGTTTGAGCATGCAAGGGGGGGGGCAAGATGGCAGATCTGGTTTCCTAGGGCACCTGTCTGGCTTGGCCTGGTGCTGCTCCAGATACTGTACAACAAATTAGCATCCCTTTGAACATCGCTCTAATTTACAGCAAAGTTGTGTGGTTAAACCGGAGAAGACATATATGGGATGGTACAACTGTTGCACGCTTAGAAAAATATGCCTGAAAAAGTAAGGCTGTATGCTGCCGTTGTTTCTCAGCATGACCTGCAGAAAGCGGTTGGTGTCAGGCTGAATTGTAGCAAGAATGAAAAGCTCCACTGCTGAACTAATCTGATACATGGAGGTAATTTATTCCATTAGACAGCATGCTTTTAACCTCATTAATTTCATATCCATAAGTCATGCTCACATTTTACATTAATGTTCTGCTTGTAAGAAGATGGTTTGTGTATTGATTTAGTTGCACAAACTTACAGTCCAGCTTTCCTCCAAAGAGTGTGTGGGGATGATTTGAATGGTCATAATAAGAGTAGATTGGCAAGGTAATTCAGTGACCCTGAAAACCATATATATTATACACACGCAAACATTATTTTGACGTCACCCAGTGCTCCATGGCACAACATATCACAGCATTTATCTTAATGGAAAAAGGTATAATAATGATTGACATGGTGACATGGATAAAGATTCCAGCATCTGTATATGTGTGTGTAGAGAGAGAAAAAAAGTGAGGCACTTTAGGGAAAAAAATACAATACAGTACCAAAAAAGTGATGTTTTTTTATTGTTATCCTGGTAAACCAACCAAAATAAAAAAACACTTTCTACACTGGTTTTTATATTCCACACATAATCTTTAGCATTTAGCTATACATGAATCTCTGTTGCTGTTAACTTTTGTTGCTGTAACAGGAAACAACAATAATCAAATAATCTCAACAATATGCCAATTAAAACCTTAATTTTTTTGAGGGGAAAAACTAATTTTTTTTGTGGAAAAAAACCCTCAAATATTTCAAGATCTATTATACTCTGATGCTGCTGAAAGTCTGAATCTGAAAATCTGCCATCTTAAACCTGCCGAGGTCATGTAGAAGTCAATGCACTGGGTTTTGTCTGATAATCCAAAAAATTCAGGGTTTTTGGGCGATAACTGAGTTTTTTCCCTCAACAATTTTTTTGAGTTATTATATTAATAAATAAGTTAAAATCATGGATTGGAGCTTAGTTGAGCTTGGTTTGATATAAAAGATGAGATAAATTAGAGTTTTAGTAAATAACCCCCAAAGAGTCAACTTGGTGAACTACATTTATTTATATCACATCTAAAGGTTTCAGCTGTGGGAACTTAGCATAGATTTTATCAGGTCAGGTAGGCAAGGTTCATAAAACTGTGCTTTGAAAACCTTGTTGGAAATTTTACACACCTCCATTTTATTATCTGAAGTCAAATTGCTCAACATCTAGGGGTTATTTACTAAAACTAATTTTTTCTCGTATTTTACCAGAAACAAACTTAACCATTCTCCCATCAATGAATTTGGCTAATTTACCAATAAACTCGAAAAAATAGGGGAAAAAATATTCAATTCAAGTTTTTAGGAGTACCTCAAATTTTTCAAGTTTATAGGCTTAAAAAAACTCAAACTTATCGAGTTTTTGAGAGAAAACCAGCATCAAACACCCCAAAACACCCGAAAATCATGAAGGTAAAAAACATCTTAAAATGGTTAAAAGGACCTCTGCCATTGACTTTTACATGAATTGGACAGGTTTTAGCTGGAGTATTTTCGCATCTGGATTTTTTGCTGCTTTGGGGCATTATAAATCTCTAAAATCTCAAAAATTGACCGTTAATAAATAGACCCCATAATGTGTGTGTGCATACTTGGCTTGTTTATAGTCTTAGTCTTATAGTCTTGTAGGCCATATTAGATACAATTTAGTGGAGAACTGGCCTTGGTGCTGAAACACTTTCTTTACCCAGTCTGTTATAACGACACTCAAACTATTTCCTATGTATGAAGAAGACTTAAATGGTGCATCTGTTAAAAATGACTGTCTTCATCATTCGATAGAAAGTGGTGTGATTTTGTGAGCTAAATGTTTCAGTATTCATCAAGCATGCTCCATTTGTGTACACACACACACACACACACACACACACACATATATATATATATATATATATATATATATATATATATATATAGATATATATATAGATATATATATTTATTTATTACTTGTTCTTCAGAAACAAGTAATGGAATCATTTATAAAGGTATTTCATGGTGTAGCTGTTCATAGATGTTGAATTTGTTTTGATATCTGTATTGTTATTTTAAGGGTGAAAGAATCTATTGTTTAGAAGTTACCTGTCTAGTCATTTATTATTGCAATGTGACACCACTCGTACTGCAGTTTAAGCACAATTGCAGCTCGCTAGTTGCAAATCAATATAATTATGGTGTGCTAAAACCGCACTGAACCCATCATTTGGAGTACAAAACATACAACACAAGTTCAGAGTTTGCATCAATACTTATAGCCAAACAGCTGCCTCTTTATTTGGGAGAAATATAGAACAGGCAGTTATGAGCATTGCATCTGAGTACAAAAGGGAGTGTCCTTGATTAAATATATTAAATATATGTCCAGTGACCAACAAGTATTTAAAATGAACATCAAGGTAGAAATATTTCATAAAAATCTGAGAATTTCTAATTGCTACTAAATACACAATAGTTTTGCAGAAGTACAACTAGAGGACAGTAGTGTAGCAAAGTTGGTGTATACTGGCGGGTAGGATTTTTGGGTGTGGGTCTGTGGATTATGGGTCTTATGTTATATATCTATGGGGTTTTATTATGCAGCTGAGTGTTGCAGTATATGTTTTGCTCTGCATTTTATGTTTATGTGTAGATTAGTGATGGGCAAATTTATTTGCATGGATTTCCGGCGAATTTCCGCACTTCGCAGACTGCGAATGTTTTCGCTGTGTCAAAAAAATTGTCGCTCTTCAAAATTATTTGGATGCCTATTGAGTTTAATGCATTTGGACAGGAGAGTCATGCTTGTAAAAATTGTCGCACACATAAAAATTCTCGAGCGTCAAAATTATTCGGACGCCTATTAACTTTAATGAATTTGGACAAATGAGTTGCTCATATAGAAATTGTTGTGCTTCAAAATTATATAACTTTAATGCATTTTGCTAATTTTTCACCATTTTGCTAATTTTCTCTGAGTTTCGAAAAAAATTTCGGCGAAGCAAAATGGGACATTCACTCATCTCTAGTGTAGACATCTGCATTTCCTGTCTTTCCCATAATTGTTTTTAGCTTTATTGAGCATGTTCATTTATTTTATATTGGGTTTCATATCCAGAGATGAAGCTTTAGGAGATCTAACCTTTGTTGGTACTTGACCAAATTCCTGATTGACTTGCTTTTTTGCCAGGTGAGACACCCACTTTGTATAATCAGACCCCTACACTGTTACTAAAGCTGCTTGCATGTAGTACATATTACATGATGTCGCCTCAGGATTACCTACATTCCCGACCACTTTGACCTTGTAATTTTGCTCTTAGTTGGAAATGTAATGCAGAGTGACTAAGATAATGTTGTTTACACAGACTTTAAGTGGAGTGACATTATAGTCAAGCAAGTGTCACATCACCCTAAGTGAAGGGAGTCTTAATTACCATAATCCTGTGAATACTAAGATAGAGGAGCCATGTGTAGCATAATAATGCAGCATTCTGCAGGCAACATTTCATCATTTTAAGGTACAGCTTATTAATGGTAAAGCTTGTTTACCGTGTCTTGTGAAAGCCAGTTTTTATGCATTTGAGTGAATTCAGGCAAGCACTATCAGTGCACATTAGAGGCAATGACAGGAATGTAATAAAAGTCGCATAGAGCAAAATAATTTGCACGAATAAGAATACAAATTCGCAAACTGTTATTTCATTGAGAATTTTAATTGCACATTGCAAATTGTAATTGCGCACTGCCCACTTTTAAGAAGTGCTTGAAGCAAACATAACAACTTTTTCAGTAAGAAATTTTATTTCTCTCACTGCACACTGGCACAAACTATACAATTCGGAAAACCTTCTTCCCCTGTTGGAAGTGGTTGCTAAACACTTTCTGGGTTTGCAAGATCTATATTAAATGCACGCAGAGACAAATTTGTTCACACAAAGGCATAACTTTTCGCATTGAGAATATTTTTTCTGTTACCGACTTTTATTACATTCCCCCAAATGTGTTTGCTGCTTTCATCTATTAATATGGTAAATGGCCATCTACTTTTGGATTGGATTATTAAATGCTACACATCAACTGTACTCAGGGCAGCCATCAGGGGGGGACAGGGGGGAGAGTTGTAGGGGGCCCTGAGGGTAAGGGGGGCCCTGCCACACCACACTTACTTGATTAGCTGGGCCTCCCATCTTTCTGAGTGCTGCTGACTTCGGGAAGGAATGGACGTTTCAGGGGCCCTGGCCACCAATTTTCTCATAATGTGGGGTCCTAGCCACCAATATTTTTTAATGGGGGGCCCTGGCCACAAAAGTTTTTTTTTATGGGGCGCCCCAACCACCAATATCTTTTTATTTTTTTATTAACATGTGGGAACCCTAGCCACCAATATATTTTTTTTTTTACTGTGTGGTGGGGGGCGGACCTGTGGGGATGGGGAGGGCGGACCTGTAGGTGGGGCTTGCGGTGGGTGCAGCCCAGGGGGCCCAGGAAACTTTGTCATATGGGGCCCTGCGATTTCTGATGGCGGTTCTGACTGTACTACACATGGGCAGCTGCCATGTGATCAATCCCTCAGCCTGGTATTTCCGAACTGGTGGTCTTTGGTGCTTATATTCCATTCCATTCTGAGAAGTAACACCTGATAACATTTTCTGATAAATTCTTTATTGTACTCACAGATACCCAAACCATAGTCCACCCATTAGATATTTTAATGGCATTATTTTACATAACAGTGGCATCCAGGGGCTATGTTGTTTCAAGGTGATCATTTTGGTGCTAGACTTATGTATCATAATTAATAAATTCAAGCTTTTGTGCCAAAAATAATTACATTAATTAATTTAAAAAGTGGTTGCAGTTTAGTAAACTGATGTGTTTTTTGGCATTAATTGTAACATAGGTGTGCGCTGTATGCACTTTAGTAAAAGGAATCTGTTACTGTACTATTGTTATACACAAGTATTTTATATTTCAAAACCCAGTCATTTGTTATCTAACAGCCAACCGCAGAGGAAATAAGTGCATGTAGAAGATTACTGGGTGACTTAACTATGGGGTGACAAATTGCAGTACAGGCCTGGAGGTCGGATCATTGCAGTCTGTCTAAGTACTTGAATTGCAGGGAACTGGCCCAGTGTGTCAGGCGAAATGCATTGTTGACGTGGTTAGTTTTTAATTAAAGGGGATCTAAACCCAAATAGGAACTTAAAGTGCTTCTTTGACAACTTTTACAGTTGTTCTTTTTTGTAGTCTATTTTTAGTGTTTCTGAAACAATACAGGTAATTTATTATTAGGAAGGCAGTGGACAATGGTCCTTTTTTGTTGTACTTTGCACACTGCATTCCTTATGTCAAGCAGCAAGAACAGGTTAGGCCTGCACCTCCTGACACTGAGGTTTGCACCTTGCTATGATTTTTTTGATTCCGACAAGAGGGGCGAACCGGAACCAGATGGAAGGAAAATGTGGTGCCTAAATGAGCACAAAGGGGTGTGCTCTTCATAAATGACCCCTAATATCTTAGGGGGTTATGTTGTAAAAGGTGCTAAACTCTACAGTTAATATAATGCAAAGTAGTAGCAGGTGTTTATGTTACTTTAATGCATAAATATAGGCCAGCATGTGGGGAAAGTTACAGGAAAAGCTAGGGATAAAAAAATGGTCCAATTTCCCACCCTTGGTTCATTGGTTGTTTTTTTCTTTGGTCTTTTGGACCACCACAAACAAAATCTATTTTTCTTTCAGATATTATTTTGTTAAATCTGATGCCAGGAAACAACACTGTGAAATATTAGCATTACATCTGTGTTTAATACTCCATTATTTCCTAGAGTACATGTTCATTCACGGCTTATGATCATTAGCTGCTTAAATAATAGGAATGCTTAGTATAAATGTCAGCAGCGTCAAAATAAATCACAACCTATTGGACTTTACTGGGAAGGGCCAGAGTTATTTGTGATGTGGCCTGCTGAGAAAGAGGAAATCATTTCAAGAAAGCAGATCCATTATTTCTGGGCATGAAAGACATTAGGATTTTAACCAACAATACTTGGAAAGATAAATGAGATAAGAGGTTGGGTTGCTTGCAGATTCTCAGTAAAATCATATTTAATATGGGGACACAATTCAGTCAATAGTTATTCTCTAATGCCCACTACTTATGAACCCGCCAGCATTGCCGATGCTTTATCATAACGTCAGCAGTTTGAATATAGATTAATTTGATGTCTGACAGATGACACTATCAAATAAATCACAAGCAGGTCTGAAAGATGTTAAGGATACTTTCTGAATGCCATTTAAATAAGACGGAATTTACAACCCTATTATATACAGTATAAATATAAAATGTAGTAGAAAGCTACTGTTCATTTATTAACACTTTGCTGTGCCCAAATGAAGTTGCACATGAGCAGCTGTACTTTTGGGCCTGCTGTCACCTATTTTTTTCTTTTTTTGGCACACAAGCTACAGTACCTACAAGGGAATTTGTGCTCCTGTCCTATCATCCATTCTAAGAGCACAAAGAGCTGCTTCTCCAGGTGCACTCATGGGGTAAAGTTCCAAAAAACAGGGCCTTTTGCCCCTTCCCCAGGCATTAATAAAATGAGACCAATGCTCTGATATGGTCAGACTTGCATTTTACTGCTAGTATTAATTCAAGTGTGAACAGTATGCCTATTGACCATACAGTTTAGCCTACACATTATAGTTTCCAATGTCAAAGACCACTTTTCTTTCTAAATCAGCAGTCTCATCTATTATTTATTGTTATCTTTTTATCTTTTAATTGTCTTCACTGCATGCAACTGTTGTGGTGTGTTCATCAATTTTTCATTAGACGGTTTGGGCCTCAGAGGGGATTGTTCTTATTCAAACAGCAAGTTTAAGAAACATTGTGGGTTATTTAGAGATTGCTGTGCAGGATTGAAGTTAATGCACTCCTGATATACGCTGTGCCTTCTGATGTCTCTCAGCTCCAAGCCCCACTGTGTAGCCAAGAATTACTCACTCCTATAACTGCAGTGTGCTTTGGTTAAGACACTCTCATTTTACTATTGCATATACCTGTTGTGAGTATCTTGTTTCTTCTGTGTCCTACATTTAAGGAAAAGTATGCCCCATTTACGAATATTAAAAACACTAGGTAGTTTTCTTTTATTTCTGCATTTGTATCCATGAATCTTTATCATAAAGAAATTCTGTTTTGCCAATGTTATATATATATATCACCAGACATAATGCAAGGTAAAAAACAGGCCTAGGGGAGCAAGATACCATGGGAGACAAAAACTCACCTTGGAAAACGTGAAGAGCCAAAATTCAGGGTATTCTTTTTACTTGAAATTTGTTTCTTCTAGTGGATTTGCAATGCTGGCCCTGGATGGAGGTCAGAAAAAGTAAGCATAGGGATGTAGTTGAGAAGGGTGGCATAAGGATAGCTGCCTCACTCTGCACCGACCTTAAAAATACCCCTAAGTCTTGTTATTTTTAGTTAGATATTTTTTTTCCACATGAAACCATGCAACAAAATGTCCTAAATCACCATTTTGTGTCCTGCAGGAATTGTGTGAAATGCCAGCACAAACAATATTCATGAAATTCATGCAAAATATACCTTGAAGGCACATTAACGTCAACAAAAATAATGCTTATGTATTTAAAAAAAATTTTAAAAATGTCTTTAGTTTTATTCTGCAGGACCAATCCAGATCATAAATATAAATTGGATTAAATATCATACTCTGGGAGGGGCTTTGTGTGATCAACAGATACAAAGATGGTTGACTACACTAGAGCTCTGCTTCTCATAAAATATTTTACATGTGCAGAATAGAAATAATTGTTATGTCATTTAAATATGGTGTGTGTGTGTGTGTATACCTAAGGCACATGTTTGGAATATCAGGGTTGACCCATTTATTTTAATGTTATTTGTGCTTGTAAGTTATCTCTGTGTCTGGGTACTTCATTCTAAAAGCTGCTGATTCTGAGAAGGAACAGTTAAAAGAGAATTTAAAACGATTAAAAGAGAGAAAAACCTTGTGGTTATGGCTTAATCCCTTTCTTTTTTATTGGGATTGTAATGCTAACAATATAAAAGAGAACCAGATGGGCTGATACATTGTTATTGAAACATGAAATCTGATACAGCAAAAAAGCCCAACCATAGTAAATGTAACCCTTGTGGTGATGCTCAAGATAATTTCTCTGATTCGCAGACCCAGTGGCTGTTACCGGCAGTACTGTCACTCTATGGCATTCTCTCATTTATGGAATTTGAGGAAGGAACAGGCTTGTTTGCCAGTTCTCTGATCTATATATTCTGTATTCCTAACTGGAATGTCACAGGAAGCAAAAAAATAAATAAAATTTCTTCATACTTGTGTAGCCCAATGTTCACAATGACCTAGTAGTGAATAGCAACATTTATAAAGGTTAGAACATACTATACAGTACTCTAGCTGACACCATGTGAAATCATACATTTTATGGGAGATAGGTCTAGCTGCAAGAAGACCTCTCACAGGTGCATCCAGCCTGAAAATAGTGTTTTCTGCAATTTATAGTGCTATATATTGTATAAATGACCCCCCTATTGTAAAATATAAGGATATAAGAATATAAGGATATATGGGAGATAGGTCTAGCTGCAAGAAGACCTCTCATAGGTGCATCCAGCCTGAAAATAGTGTTTTCTGCAATTTATAGTGCTATATATTGTATAAATGACCCCCCTATTGTAAAATATAAGGATATAAGAAGTTACAGAGGAGTTCCATGGAACTCCAAGGTGACTTTTAATTTCCTTATATTTTGCAACAGGGGGTATTTTATTATAATACACAAGTTTCAGTGAGTCATGTGACAGAATGACATCACTAAGCCTTCATTATAACTGATAACATCACATAACACTGTTTATATAATTTACAGTGTATTATTGGCTCTTGTGTATTATATATATATATATATATATATATATATATACAGATGAAGCCACTTGGATTTGTGAGATAAATGCGTCATGACTCATGGTTAATTGAAGAAACTGCGTTATCTAAAGTCATCTTAACTCATTTAATGCATTTAACCTTCCCATTAGCATACCAAAGCACCATTGTGAACAATGGTGAATGCTTTAATTAGATGGGATGTTGTGACGCAGTTTTCTGTGTTAAATGAGATAAATGGGATATCTGTGTTTAGTTATTCTGTGTCAAACAGACAAACCAAAGTGGCTGCATCTGTATATATATATATATATATATATATATATATATATATATATATATATATATATATTTATGCACTATGTTGTGATGACCATGGTGATTTTTTTGTGTACTAGAGATCCCCAGGTGTTTTCTTTTTTTGCTAAATTCTACAATACTCGGGTCATGATTTGCAATGTATTTAGTCTAGCGCAGTGCTTTCTCATGGCTGGAGTTAAAGGAGTTGGGGACCTCAACTGCTGGGAGGACACAACATGGACATTCCTATTGTTAATGCAAAGAATCAGTGAAAAGTTTAACAGACTTTTAACAACATCATTTCAAGATCATTCTGGCTGATCTCTAAGTCTTGGTGCCTAATACTGACCTTCTCAGTTTTCTGGTCTCATCTGTGCATGGGTACATGTGAGTTGTGTAGCTTGCAAAGGTTTATCCACTGAAATAACTTTCTTAGCATACAAAAACATACAAAGAATTAGTATTTGCCCAATACACTCACTGACACTAACCATGAACAAACTTGAACATGTCTTAATTGCTCCTTGAGACTTCTGGTGCAGATTGGAAGAACAAAGATGGATAATAGTGATCTGAAAATTGCATTCACACTTTTTCCTTAATTCTACTAGAAATGATTTATAAAGGTCCCTAGCATGCATTTTTAGTGATGATCACCCAAGCCATTGACGGTGAGTAATATGTGAGCAGTGTGTGTCAAAATTCTGTATGTGCTTGACATTAAAGATTAAATTCCTGTTCATGTTACTTAGCTATTGTTTTAAATTATCATTTACAATAAGATCTCCAACTAAGATTTTTGTATAATAAAAAAAATAAGTTTTTGCAATAGTAATTTAGCTGTATAAAATACATGTGCAAAAATACCCCCTAACTTTAGCCAATGTCAAAGAAATCTGGGTCCTTTATTAAAGTGATTGTGTAAAAATCATTAGCATTATAAAGGGCATGTTAAATGTTCTGACTTATAAACAGTTATAAATATATCAGTGTAGAGGTGATTTATGAGAAAAGCACACTGTGTGTCCAAACCCCTCTTTATATAGCTGCCATGTATTACTGTTTTTCTTTTTGTAAAGCAAACCAGGCACTGGTAAATGGTTCACACAATATACATGTGATCTTTAGATTGATTGCACTGTGTATTGGACCCCTTAACCTTGATGCTCATTTCTAAACTAAAGTGATAAGTGAGACGTTTTCATTCTTCAGGTGGCAGCACATTGAGAACAATGCCTCCTCTTTGACTTCTGCCCTCCAGTTCCCTCCAGTCTCCATCTATTATATTAACAGTTTCATTGACTTTTCCCATAACTCTCCTCTTTTGTAATGTCACCAGGCTCCTGCCAGTTACAAACCCTGACCTCAGAACAATACACTTCTGAGGATTTCAGCAATGACCTGTGAAATGATGTTTCCTTTAAGACCTCAACAAATGCTGCTGTTTTCTGAAATTATAATATTATTATACTGTACAGGGTGAAAAAAACTGTTTTGGAATGTTTGGAGATTAGATTTCATACAATAGCTGATGATAAAGGGTTAAACTGTTTCTGTCCCTTTTCAAGTGATCCCTAAGGAACTTTCTATCTCCAAGCCAACAAACCCATCATAAAGGTAACCAAGGGTGCAAAGAGATTTGGTTTCCATGGTGTCATCCCATAAATCATCCGTCATTATTAGCTATTATTATGATTCTGACGGCCTCATACTGTCTTTCTAACCTGATTTGCATTTAGGGCTTCTGTTTGAAAGGGCTTTCCTTATTTACCTCAAAGCACTACATTTTGCTTATTTTTCCACGTTTAAATCGGGAGCATTTTATCTATTCAGCCATTTATCTGAACAAAGTAGGTCTGACATTTAAACATCTTAGTCTTTTTGCATTATTGAGCAGTTTCGCTACAGCTCATAAATGTATTTCTAAACATGGATGTAACGCATCAAGCAAAACACAAGAGGAGAAATTATAAAGGGCTGTTGGTTGCCATGACGACCTAAACTGATCAATTTCCTGTCACTGTTTTAAAAGAGGCTCTCTCCTGTGGCCATAAATACTAATTACAAATGCAGGCCTTTTGCTAACATGTTCAGTTTACAGATTAAAGCAGTTCATGCCTAATTTATCATTTAACATGTCCTCCCACATTTGTAGTGCAGAGCAGAATGAATAATAACTGCACTTGTTTACAGAATTTTCAACTTAACTTCACTAATTAGTTTTGCAGTTGAGCGTAGATGCAACATCAGCTTGATACACAGCGCACCTTTTCTAAATGATCTGCTTTTTATGCTTACAGGGCATCCTTTAACCCTTGTCAGATCTAACATTTAAGATGGCATCTTCCCCTCTGTGCTTTGACTGCTTGTTTGAAAGTATAAAATTCAGCAAGAACAGGCAGCACCTTGCAGAAATCAAATTATTATTTTAGCTGTTTTTGTTACTACATAATATACTGCAATTTAGTATGGAAACATCATTAAAACAGTGTATCAAGTGATTTCCAATGTGGTGAACTCCCATATTGATATGTCCAGTATCAATCAATGTTTTAATAATGTTCTACATGGATATAATAATCTGCAACATGATCGCTGTTTTTCATCTTTAGAATGATTCATTTCAACTATGGCTATTAAAGGGAATCTAATGCCACATATTAATTGATGTAAACTTATTTAGGGTGCTTCTCTGAGCATTTTTAGTAATTTATTTTTAGCTGTGCAATTTTAGACTGCAAATACCAGGCTTCTGGCTCAGCAACCAAAGGGTTAACCAAATAGAAGAAGCACATATAAAGTGCATAGGCAATTAGGATCATTGGGATTTTGAACCTTCAAAAAGAGCTGTTGAGCCAAGTCTAAAACTGCTAATATCTCAGAAATGACTATAAACCGAAAATGAATGTAAACTGCAAAAGTGCTGATCTTTTAACTTTAACTGGTGTATTGCTGCACAGCGGAGGAACACATTTGTGAGTTTTCCAGTTCATTTTGACTTGGAATTTTCTAAGCTTGCAAAGAAAACAAAAGGTCACAGTGTAATATTCTCAAGCATTCCAGTACATTTTTATTACAGGTGAATCTTTCCAGTCCTTTCCACAAACAAAATTAGCTACTACTCCCTGTGGACATAATACAAGAGGTACTGCAGTGACCATCTATTCCCCAGAAATATTGGATGCCCCTTCTCTAGATCCTTTCTACCTCATCAAAATGCTGATAAACATCCCTCCAGAATAAAACCACTAAGGGGGTTATTTGCCAAAGGTGTGGGTGTGTTTTTGCAGTTCTGTATCTGCAATGGGCCACAGTTAAGTTGGTGCAACTTGTGATGTGGCTGGGGAGGAGTGGTGGAGTATCAGTGCTCCATCAAAACTAAAACTTAAAAATTGCCAAAAGCTTTTACTGCCCCTTTAACAGGAGACAATACCTAATGGATATAACTCATGTGGTGCTGCATTCATCAACTCAGAGTAGAGAAATTGATTGACATTTATCTCTGTTTTAGTGTCTGTTCTACCATATTGACCTTTTAAAGAAGCAGGGAATCTCTTCTCTGAAAGGCAGAATTATTAGTACATCTGAGAGTCATCTGATGGCCGACTGACAGGTTTAGGAGGAGGAGCTAAAGGCAGAATTATTAGTACAAGGCAGAGGTACAGCTGAGCGTCATCTGATAGCCGACTGACAGTTTTAGAAGGAGGAGCTAAAAACAAATTCAGCAAAAATGTTTTGTGGGAGAGACAAAATCTGGAAACTGGAAGTCACAGAAATGGAGGTTTGTGAATATGGTGGGAATCTGACAAATCTATCTCTACTTTTACTTGGTCTCAATAATAATACTTTTGTGAATCCCCCCCCCCCCCCAAAGTTATTTGTGACATATTTTACGCTGGCCCCATATTTTAGTGGCTACAATCAGGAGGCATTCAAGTCCACCCTTTGTAACTCGCTCTCTCCTATCAAAGTAAAAGAAACCAAGAATACAATTAAGGAAACATGCTCAATCCCAGGACAGTAGTGTGTACCTTTGCCTCAGTACTGTGTATAGTATCATAGTTTGACAGTCCAGCCTCAGGCAGCTTCTCTCTGTCTACAGCATTATAAAAGGGCTCCTTCCCAGAACTCTTGTTAATCAACAAAATTATTCAGCTTAAGTAAGTCAAACCCCTTTTGTGGGTCTCTGGAGAGCAGAGGGGAGAGAGAGAGGCAAGCGCTTCCAACTGCTTCTGTACCCGGCAGCTGCAGACACAATACTCTAGGGGCTCTGAATACCATCTAGCAGTCTGTTCTCACAGGTGCTCCTTGCTTTTTTAGCACCAGCTCAATGACTTTACAGCAGGATTTTTGCATTATCGCAGTGTCAAGGTTAAAGCACCAGGGCCTTTATTTCAAAGGGAAATTTGGTCAGCTTCAAGCAATGAAAGCCAATCTGAGTGCAGCCAATAATAAAGAGCACATGCTAAGCAGAAAGATGAAGGATATTAAACTAGAAAGGAGTCATGAGAGTGACAAGGTTTAAGCTGTGCATCTCACCCTGCTGTATATGTCACTAATATAATCCTTTGGGAGGCAAAAAGGTCACACTATGAGCCGGGACCTCACTGATACAAAAGAGGTGAAAACCCGGTCATGAGCACCTTGCAGAAACGCTTTGTAACACCCGGCATCTTTCAGCATTAGGTGAGGTCAAGAGAGTTCTATGGAAGACAAGGCACATTTATTCATGTATCTATGCTTTAGAAATGCAATAATCCTTTATCCTTCTAATGACTGATGGATATATTTGGAATTAAACCTGCATGACACTTCACCATCGTTTCTACCATAATAAGTACATTCTTTTCCTGGGTTTTATATTTAATCACAATACTCAATAAAAAGAGAATCTTTTTTGCTCTTTTTTGAATTCTGCATGCAAGATGCCTTTATAATAGCAAGCTAGCTAAGACGCATTAGCACGCGTCCCTGACTGATGTGACAGAGCATGCTAGACATACATGCAATTGTCCTGATGGATGTAAAGCTTTGATTGGGAAATACAAAATGACAAAACTGTGGATGTAGCAATTCCCTGGAAGTATTTGCTCTATCAGCCCCTTTAAATAGGCTTTCTTTGACTAAGTAGGCAGAGTTCATGAAAATGATAAAAGAATGGCACTAAATTCTTTTTTTTGCACATTGCTGCCTATGTCAAGAAAGAATTTCCTCAAAAGAGTGCTGAAATGTTACCTTTGATATTCATCAGTGCACAATAACTACATCAAAACTAAATTTGAAGGAATATATTGTCTGGGCAACCATAAAAGAAGGAATATTACTTGTAGACACCCGTGTTGTTCTTCTCAGAATTCCTCTCTGTTAAAATGAAATTCTATTAAGGTTTAAAGTTTGTGCTGTTTGGTATCGGATATAAAACATACAGCAGAGATTACAGAATATGCCAAAATAAGCCCACTTGTATTTCCATTTGAAGTTTTTATAATGCATTTTGAGTCATGTCTGTGGAAGAATTCCCAAACTAGCCAATGATATGCCTTTTTACTGTTACACATGTGACTCCATTTAATGACAATAATCCAAATAATTTAAAAATGTGGAATCTTGTCATAAGTGTAACAACCTTACCTGGTGGTCTAGCCGCCCCCTCGGCGGGGACACCCGCTGCGTCGTTCTGCCCGCTCCGCTGTTAGGCACGCCTCTGCAGAAATGATAGTCGCAGTCACGTAGTGACGCCAGCGCGGATTGGTGGGAAATTCAAACACTATTTAAGGCGCAATTGGGCTTGTGATCATTGCCCGTTATAGGTTTATCCTGTTGGTGTTTTGAGCTATCTGTTATTCTGATTCCTGTTTTGACCCCTGCCTGGCTTTTGACCATTCTACCTTCTGAAACTTGACCCTTGCCTGATAACCGACTTCGATTCTGCTTAACCCTTCTGATTGACTTCCTGGTTTGACCCTTGTCTGCCTGACTACGTTTAATCTCTGCCTGCCTCGACCCGGCCTGATCTGACTACTCTTTTGCCTAACGCCTTGTACCATGACCTTCTGCCCAAAGACTCTGCTTTTCAGTTGTGCCCCTCTGCTTGTCCAGAACCCCTCGCCTTGCACCTCTCGTTATAAGACCTGGCAGCATATGAGTAGCTGAGGGCTCCTCCCAAGGTAAAAGGCGACTGCTACAGAAGCATGAGCCGAGACCAGGGTGCTTGGCATCGGCTCTAGATTTAGGGTGCCAACCGTGACAATAAGACACTTTGCAAATCATCACCCACCTTATATATAAGGTGGGACAATTACAATTCTAGGGGCAAAAATATACTGCAATCAGTATCACTGTAAAAATATAAAATACCTTTGTCCTGTTATCCAGTTTGTAAAACCTGGAAGATTGCAAAAGGCAATATGAAATAATACAATTTTCAGAAAGTGAATACTGCATATACTGCATGCTTTGATGACCTGACATATATGTAGTGTTTCACAGTTTCTGGCTGCTGCTTTCTGATTTATAAGAACAAACAGCTCAGAAATATTTATTTGAACGTTCTAAATGACTTCAAGAAGCTGAAAAATGATAGTGGGGGAACTCTATGAATAAACTAGCTCAATGAAAAATTCTACCGATAAACATAAACAATAGGGATGTAGCGAACGTCGGAAAAAAAGTTCGCGAACATATTCGCGAACTTGCGCAAAAACGCGAGCGGTTCGCGAACGGTTCGCGAACCCCATAGACTTCAATGGGAAGGCGAACTTTAACATCTAGAAAAGACATTTCTGGCCAGAAAAATGATTTTAAAGTTGTTTAAAGGGTGCAACGACCTGGACAGTGGCATGCCAGAGGGGGATCAAGGGCAAAAATGTATCTGAAAAATCTGCCTGTGTGTGCTTGGAAGAGATAGTGTAGGGGGAGAGCTGTTAGTGATTTCAGGGACAGATGATAGTAAGTTTGCTGGCTAGTAATCTGCTTGATACTGCTCTGTATTGGAGGGACAGAAGTCTGCAGGGATTTGAGGGACATTTTAGCTTAGGTAGCTTTGCTGGCTAGTAATCTACTGTTCTCTTTAAACAACTGCCATACGTTGACCTTGTAGGCATTGTTTGCCCAGTTTTTTTGGACGCAGCCACTGAAGCACAGTTGCCAGAAAAAATATGCCATATAAATGCTGAAAATAGTCATTTTTCGCCATACGTTGACCTTGTAGACATTGTTTGCCCAGTTTTTTTGGACGCAGCCACTGAAGCACAGTTGCCAGAAAAATTATGCCATATAAATGCTGAAAATATAAATTTTTTTGGTTGCAGCCACTGAAGCACAGAGGCCAGAAAATTATGCCATATAAATGCAGAAAATATGCATTTTTTTGGTCGCAGCCACTGAAGCACAGTTGACAGAAAAATTATGCCATATAAATGCTGAAAATATAAACTTTTTTGGTTGCAGCCACTGAAGCACAGAGGCCAGAAAAATTATGCCATATAAATGCAGAAAACATGCATTTTTTTGGTCGCAGCCACTGAAGCACAGTTGACAGAAAAATTATGCCATATAAATGCTGAAAATATAAATTTTTTTGGTTGCAGCCACTGAAGCACAGAGGCCAGAAAAAATTATGCCATATAAATGCAGAAAATATGCATTTTTTTTGGTCGCAGCCACTGAAGCACAGTTGCCAGAAAAAATATGCCATATAAATGCTGAAAATAGTCATTTTTTGCCATATACGTTGAGTCAACGTATGGCAAAAAATGACTATTTTCAGCATTTATATGGCATATTTTTTCTGGCCTCTGTGCTTCAGTGGCTGCGGCCAAAAAAACTGGGCAAACAATGCCTACAAGGTCAACGTCGTTGACCTTGTAGGCATTGTTTGCCCAGTTTTTTTGGCCGCAGCCACTGAAGCACAGAGGCCAGAAAAAATATGCCATATAAATGCTGAAAATAGTCATTTTTTTGGTCGCAGCCACTGAAGCACAGTTGCCAGAAA
The DNA here is from genome assembly GCF_017654675.1 of Xenopus laevis. NCBI lineage: Eukaryota > Metazoa > Chordata > Amphibia > Anura > Pipidae > Xenopus > Xenopus laevis. The sequence goes on along the minus strand of NC_054385.1, from coordinate 54,847,930 downwards.
AATTATGCCATATAAATGCTGAAAATATAAATTTTTTTGGTTGCAGCCACTGAAGCACAGAGGCCAGAAAAATTATGCCATATAAATGCGAAAATATGCATTTTTTTGGTTGCAGCCACTGAAGCACAGAGGCCAGAAAAATTATGCCATATAAATGCAGAAAATATGCATTTTTTTGGATGCAGCCACTGAAGCACAGTTGCCAAAAAAGCAAAGCAAAAATACTGCCATAATAAAGTGCAAAATGAAAATGTAAATAGTCATTTTTTGCCATACGTTGACCTTGTAGACATTGTTTGCCCAGTTTTTTTGGTTGCAGCCACTGAAGCACAGAGGCCAGAAAAAATTAAACCAGTAGGGTTTGCACCCTAGTTTGTAACGGTGGCGGAGGGAGGAGGAGGACGCTAAAGGACAGCTGTGTGTGGAGTCATGAGGCTTGAAGAGAAGGACAGCTGCATAGAAGTCAGAACAAGTCTTCCGGCGTGCAGTAACCCTCCGAGATCCACCCCTCATTCATTTTAATAAAGGTCAGGTAATCGACACTTTTGTGACCTAGGCGAGTTCTCTTCTCAGTTACAATCCCTCCTGCTGCACTGAAGGTCCTTTCTGAGAGCACACTTGAGGCTGGGCAAGACAAGAGGTTCATGGCAAATTGTGACAGCTCTGGCCACAGATCAAGCCTGCGCACCCAGTAGTCCAGGGGTTCATCGCTCCTCAGAGTGTCGATATCTGCAGTTAATGCCAGGTAGTCCGCTACCTGCCGGTCGAGGCGTTCTTTGAGGGTGGATCCAGAAGGGTTGTGGCGCTGCCTTGGACAGAAAAACATTTGCATGTCTGACGTTACAGACTGGCCAAAGGGCTTTGTCCTTGCAGGTGTGCTCGTGGCAGGATTACTGGCACCTCTGCCCCTGGAATGTTGATGAGTTCCTGAAGTGACATCACCCTTAAAAGCATTGTACAACATGTTTTGCAGGCTGGTTTGTAAATGCCGCATCTTTTCGGACTTGTGGTATGTTGGTAACATTTCTGACACTTTATGCTTGTACCGAGGGTCTAGTAGCGTTGCGACCCAGTACAGGTCCTTCTCCTTAAGCCTCTTGATACGGGGGTCCTTCAACAGGCATGACAGCATGAAAGACCCCATTCTCACAAGGTTGGATGCAGAGCTATCCATCTCCGCTTCCTCATTATCAAGGACTGCATCATCCACGGTCTCCTCCCCCAGCCACGTACAAGACCAGGGGTCCCCAAAAGGTCACCACTAGCCCCTGGGAAGCCTGCTCCTGTTGGTCCTCCTCCTCCTCCTCCACAAAGCCACCTTCCTCCTCTGACTCCACTTCTGGCACCTCTCCCTGCGTTGCAGCAGGTGCCTGGGTTCGTTCTGGTGATTCCGACCAGAAATCGTGCGCTTCCAGCTCCTCGTCACGCTGGTCTACAGCCTCATCTGTCACTCGTCGCACGGCACGCTCCAGGAAGAAAGCGAAGGGTATTAGGTCGCTGATGGTGCCTTCGGTGCGACTGACCATATTTGTCACCTCTTCAAAAGGTCGCATGAGCCTGCAGGCATCGCGCATAAGCACCCAGTAACGGGGGAAAAAAATCCCCAGCTGTGCAGATCCAGTCCTACCACCCAGTTCAAAAAGGTACTCGTTGACGGCCCTTTGTTGTTGCAGCAGACGTTCCAACATAAGGAGCGTTGAATTCCAGCGAGTCTGGCTGTCAGAAATCAAACGCCTGACTGGCATGTTGTAGCGCTGCTGAATGTCAGCAAGGCGTGCCATGGCTGTGTAGGAACGTCTGAAATGGGCCGACACCTTTCTGGACTGGGTGAGAACGTCCTGGAATCCTGGGTACTTGGAGACAAAACGTTGGACTATTAAATTTAACACATGTGCCATGCAGGGCACATGTGTTAAATTGCCTAGTCTCAACGCTGCCAACAGATTGCTTCCATTGTCCACACACCACTTTTCCGATCTGCAGTTGGTGTGGGGTCAGCCACCGATCGGCCTGTGACTGCAGAGATGACAGGAGTACAGATCCGGTATGGTTTTTGCTTTCCAGGCACGTCATCCCCAAGACAGCGTGACAACGGCGTACCTGGCACGTCGAATAGCCTAGGGGGAGCTGGGGGTGCACAGGTGTGGAGGAGGAGAAGGAGGACCCAGCAGCAGAGTAAGAAGAAGAAGAAGACGAGGTAGAGAGCGATGGAGGAGTAGAGGTGGTGGCAGAACCGCGTGCAATCCGTGGCGGTGACACCAACTCCACTGTTGTTGTTGAGCTACCCATTCCCTGCTTCCCAGCCATTACCAAGTTCACCCAGTGGGCAGTGTAGGTGACATACCTGCCCTGACCATGCTTGGAGGACCATGCGTCAGTAGTCATATGGACCTTTGGCCCAACACTAAGTGACAGAGATGCGGTAACTTGGCTCTGCACATGTTGGTACAGGTGTGGTATTCCCTTTTTAGAAAAAAAATTGCGGCTGGGTACCTTCCACTGCGGTGTCCCAATTGCTACAAATTTGCGGAAGGCCTCAGAGTCCACCAGCTGGTATGGTAAAAGCTGGCGGGCTAAGAGTGCAGACAAGCCAGCTGTCAGACGCCGGGCAAGGGGGTGACAGTCAGACATTGGCTTCTTACGCTCAAACATGGCCTTCACAGAAACTTGGCTGGTGGCAGATGACTGGGAATGGGAACAGGTGGTCAAGGTGGAAGGCGGAGTGGAGGGTGGTTCAGACGGGTCAAGGAGAGCAGAGGTAGAGCAGTAAGATGCTGGACCAGAAGGAGTGTGGCTTTTAGTTTGCCTGTTGCCTTTGAGGTGTTGCTCCCAAAGTGCTTTGTGCTTGCCGCTCATGTGCCTTCGCATAGAAGTTGTACCTATGTGGCTGTTGGGCTTACCAAGGCTCAGTTTCTGACTGCACTCATTGCAAATTACAATGCTTTTGTCAGAGGCACACACATTAAAAAAATCCCACACTGCTGACTTTTTGGAAGTGTGCGATCTGGCGGTAACAGTAGAAGTTGGCGGAGTTGGCGGTATTGGCGGCAATGGCGGGTGCGTTGGCCGGCTGAACACAGGTGCCGATACATGTTGTTGCCCTGCTGATCCCTGCGGGCTGTCCTCCCTGCTTCTTCTAAGTCTTATTCTCCTACTGCCTCTCTGACTCTCCGTCTCTCCATCTGAACTACCCTCCTCTTGCTCTCTTCTACTAGGCACCCACAAAACATCAATCTCCTCATCATCATTCTCCTCAGATGCATCAATTTCTTCTGACACATCACAGAAGGAAGCAGCAGCGGGGACCTCCTCCTCATCACTCATTATGTCCATCTCTATCGTGTTCTCGTGCCAGAATTAAATCTGGTGTAAGGTCCTCATCTCCTTCATCTTCTTCTGGCAATAATGGTTGCGCATTACTCAGTTCAAGAAACTCATTGGAAAATAACTCCTCTGACCCCAGTGAAGAAGGGGCACCGGTGGTGGAGGAAGTGTTACGTGGGGTGGCCATAGCAGTGGAGGATGAGGAGGATGTTGTGGTAAAGTTAGAAACGGTAGAGGATGGGGTGTGCTGTGTAAGCCAGTCAACTACCTCTTCAGCATTTTGGGAGTTCAGGGTCATTGGCTTTTTAAAACTGGGCAATTTGCTAGGGCCACAGGATTGCATAGCAGCACGGCCCCTAGCACGGCCTCTGCGTGGCGGCCTGCCTTTGCCTGGCATTATTTTTAAAAAAACAACAACAACAACAAAAACTCAGTTGGTTTTTCTGGAAACGATAATACACACAGCTAGATGGCGGGTTGAAGAAAACACTGTGCAAATAATGCCTACAAAGTCAACGTATACACTACTACAGCGGTGGATACGGATTACGTAAAATATATGAATGCTGCTTGAAAAAAAGTAACTCAAGTGGTTTTTCTAGAGACGATAATATTATCAATATTTAGACAAAATGTGAACAAGGTCACACAGCTCGATGGCGGGTTGAAGAAAACAGTGTGCAAATAATGCCTACAAGGTCAACGTATACACTACTACAGCGGTGGATACGGATTACGTAAAATATATGAATGCTGCTTGAAAAAAAGTAACTCAAGTGGTTTTTCTAGAGACGATAATATTATCAATATTTAGACAAAATGTGAACAAGGTCACACAGCTCGATGGCGGGTTGAAGAAAACAGTGTGCAAATAATGCCTACAAGGTCAACGTATACACTACTACAGCGGTGGATACGGATTACGTAAAATATATGAATGCTGCTTGAAAAAAAGTAACTCAAGTGGTTTTTCTAGAGACGATAATATTATCAATATTTAGACAAAATGTGAACAAGCTCACACAGCTCGATGGCGGGTTGAAGAAAACACTGTGCAAATAATGCCTACAAGGTCAACGTATACACTACTACAGCGGTGGATACGGATTACGTAAAATATATGAATGCTGCTTGAAAAAAAAGTAACTCAAGTGGTTTTTCTAGAGACGATAATATTATCAATATTTAGACAAAATGTGAACAAGGTCACACAGCTCGATGGCGGGTTGAAGAAAACAGTGTGCAAATAATGCCTACAAGGTCAACGTATACACTACTACAGCGGTGGATACGGATTACGTAAAATATATGAATGCTGCTTGAAAAAAAGTAACTCAAGTGGTTTTTCTAGAGACGATAATATTATCAATATTTAGACAAAATGTGAACAAGCTCACACAGCTCGATGGCGGGTTGAAGAAAACACTGTGCAAATAATGCCTACAAGGCCAACGTATACACTACTACAGCGGTGGATACGGATTACGTAAAATATATGAATGCTGCTTGAAAAAAGTGACTCCGGTGTTTTTTCTGGAGACGGTAATATTATGGATATTTAGAAAGAATGGGAACAAGGTCACACAGCTCGATGGCGGGTTGAAGAAAACAGTGTGCAAATAATGCCTACAAGGCCAACGTATACACTACTACAGCGGTGGATACGGATTACGTAAAATATATGAATGCTGCTTGAAAAAAGTGACTCCGGTGTTTTTTCTGGAGACGGTAATATTATGGATATTTAGACAGAATGGGAACAAGGTCACACAGCTCGATGGCGGGTTGAAGAAAACAGTGTGCAAATAATGCCTACAAGGCCAACGTATACACTACTACAGCGGTGGATACGGATTACGTAAAATATATGAATGCTGCTTGAAAAAAGTGACTCCGGTGTTTTTTCTGGAGACGGTAATATTATGGATATTTAGACAGAATGGGAACAAGGTCACACAGCTCGATGGCGGGTTGAAGAAAACAGTGTGCAAATAATGCCTACAAGGCCAACGTATACACTACTACAGCGGTGGATACGGATTACGTAAAATATATTATGGCTGCTTGAAAAAAGTGACTCCGGTGTTTTTTCTGGAGACGGTAATATTATGGATATTTAGACAGAATGTGAACAAGGTCACACAGCTCGATGGCGGGTTGAAGAAAACAGTGTGCAAATAATGCCTACAGGGCAAATAATGCCTAAAAGGTCAACTTATACACTACTACAGCGGTAGTAAAATAAAAAAAAGTAAAATAAAAAAAAAATGAATATTAAAAAAAAAAATTAAAGTTGGTGCTGCTGAACTACTAGGAGCAGCAGATTAGCACACCAGTCCCACTCCCCAACACTGCTAGACTAATAGCACTGGGCTCTTATAGTAGTAGTAGTAGTAGTAGTAGTAGTAAAACAACAAAAAAATAAATAAAAGCAGTCCTTACAAGGACTACTGTTATTGCAGCAGTCAGCAGATGAGATCAGAAGCAGGACAGCTGCCCACTGCAGCTACATACAGAGCACTGCAGTAGAAGGTAGATTACTAGCCAGCAAAGCTACCTAAGCTTAAATGTCCCTCAAACCCCTGCAGACTTCTGTCCCTCCAATAACAGAGCAGTATCAAAACGATTACTAGCCAGCAAACTTTCAACTGTCCCTGAAATCACTAACAGGCAGCAGCTCTCTCCCTACACTATCTCTTCAGCACACACAGGCAGAGTGAAAAAACGCTGCAGGGCTTCGGTTTTTATAGGGAAGGGGAGTGGTCCAGGGGAGAGCTTCCTGATTGGCTGCCATGTACCTGCTGGTCTGGGGTGAGAGGGCAAAAAAAAGCGCCAACAATGGCGAACCCAAAATGGCGAACGTCGCGCGACGTTCGCGAACTTCCGGCGAGCGCGAACACCCGATGTTCGCGCGAACAAGTTCGCCGGCGAACAGTTCGCGACATCTCTAATAAACAAGCAAACATGTTCTAAAGAACAGCACCCTCAAGCAGGTTTAGACCATGGTCATTATTTCACAGGGACAGAACATAAACAATCCTGACAGAAGTGGTGTAGGGGACCTGTGATATATGAGTGATGCCAGAACGCCAGCTTGATAACCTATTGGGTGACATTGTTATCACTGCACTCTTACAGATATAACAGTTTGTTATTGTCATGGATTATTTCAAGCATTAGTTTCCCTACTTTAAAGTGAAGCTAAATACTTTCTACAAGGGAGAAAGGAACCTTTCTAGAAATATTTCAGATATGTCTAATTTATTTCTGCATATCCCCCAGTGAAGTTCCTAGCGCTCCAATGATTGCCCAAGAGGAATATATTAGAGAGGATGTGTTTGCATGGCACCAGTAACCAATTAGCTATTTTTCACAATTAATTGTTTGTGGGTATAAAAACCCAAATTGTTATGGCTTTTTTTTTGCAGTTAACCATTGTCACAAATGTCACATGAATTTGTTAAATGCAACTCCTAATTGCAGAATAACTTTACAGTTTTATGGTTAGGGGGATTTTGGAATATAGAAACAGATGTTTACTGTTGGAATGCTCTTCTAAATGATTGCCAGTCTGTCGATGTTAATTCAGATGTTTAATGTGAAGCAGGTCCATATTAGTATTTATTTCCAGTGGTGTGAAACGGTTTAATTAAAGCGACGCTACTTTAAAAAGATAGGAATTTGATGCTAAGGCTACTACTAGAAATACAAAATAACACTGCCTTATATCATGGAGTGCAACATTTAGCTTCTGTAGCTATTTCTAGACTACAGTTCCCAACACTGATTGGCTAAGCATACAGGGAGTTCTGGTTCAACTCAGTCGCTTCCATTATAGCTTCTTTTAGACTGTAGAAATAGGTTATTTTAGAAGCTAAAATCTTTGTTTATATCATATTTTCTACAACTTTGGTCAGGAAAGGTAATTTGGGGTTATAGAGGTGGGTTAGAGATTAATACCTATTGTTGTCCTGGTTATGCCTGGAACTATAGCTGGCCGTACACTATAAGATCCACTCATTTGGCGACATCGGCAAACGAGCGGATCTTTGCCAGATATGGCAGGGCCGAACGATCGGATTATAACGAGGTGCAATGGGCTCCAACGGGTCGATCACCTGAAAAATGTAACTTTTACAATCGATATCAGGGTCAGATATCGATCGAGAAGACGTGCCGGAAGCCCCCATACAGCTGCTGAATTGGTCGAAAGGGCCGATATTGGCAGCTTTAATCTGCCCGTGTATGACCACTGTTAGAATTATGTTTGTTGTATTATGTTACAATTATGTTTGTTGTTTATGTTATATTTTGTTTATATATTATGTTATGTTTTGTATATATAGCATATTAAAGGAAGAATAAGGAATGGTATAATTATGGATGGGGGGGTGCCAGTGATTATAATTGTTAATCTGTGACCCTCTCAGCAAAATTAATCACTAATCTGAGACCCCGGGCCGGTGCTCTTGTTTTTTAAAAAATGGACTGACCCAGAGTACTTCTATAGGTGCACTATAGTATTATAAACTCTACTGAGTGATATAATCTAAAATCAGTATCTCTGTAAAATCCTGTAGAATATATCCATGCTTTAGAAATAAAAGATAATAAAATTATTTGATTTACCTGCAGGCTCTGAATAGTGTAAAGCAATTGGGAGGGGAGTGACGTATAGAAGCAAGGAGGAAATGCTAAAGTGAAATGAAAAACACTTGGATAAGGTTAGGGAGCCACTGCCAATTACTGGTAGAGCCACCTACAAATGGAAGGTGTGATAGAGAAAGTCTGTCGACTACAAGGAGCAGGTAAGAAGGTAAAATGTTAAAGGAAAACTATACCCCCAAAATGAATACTTGTGCAACAGAGTTTAGATGAAATAAAGTGGCATATTAAAGAATCGTATCAAATTGGTATATATATATTTAAGTAAATATTGGCCTTTTGCATTTCTTACCTTGAATCACCATTTCATGATGGTCTGTGTGCTGCCTCAGAGATCACCTGACCAGAAATACTACAACTCTAACTGTAACAGGAAGAAGTATGGAAGCAGAAGACACAACTCTGTCTGTTAATTGGCTCATGTGACCTAACAAGTATAGTTTGTTTGGTTTGTTTGTGTGCACAGTGAATCATACGATCCCTGGGGCTGACCTTATTTTTTAAAATGCCAGTTTTCTATTTAGGATTACCCAATGGCACATATGACTAAAAAAGTATATTATTATGAAAATGATTCATTTACATGAAGCAGGGTTTTACAAATGAGCTGTTTTATGCAATATATTTTTATAGAGACCTACATTGTTTGAGGGGTATAGTTTTCCTTTAAGTCAAGTTCATATAGATAATCTATAGCTGTTGCTTTTTTTTTTCTTATTTAAGGTGCTAAGCCATGTACCTATTCTTTTGAGGGAATCCCTAACAAGCACAGAACAAGGCAGTTTAGTAGCGTGAGTGAGCGAAACATGAGGGACCCTGTTGAGCACAGATTACATTATTGCCACACAAAGCAGTACTTTTGTAAATCTTTGTTTTATTACATGCCTTAGTCCCGTTGCAAGTAATTTTCCATTTGTTCTGTAAGAAACATTTTTAATGACTTGATTGTGCTGGGATGCATAAATAAAGAGTTTACACCGTTAGTGCATTTTTCCTGACAAGCAGATTCTGTCTCAGCAAAATCAGAAATAAGACCTTTTAAGGAGATGGCTTCAATAAAATATAGGACTGGCTGCTGGTGTTCCTTAGAGGAGTTCATACATTCTTCCTGAATATTTGTGCCTGAATGTTTTCTTTGCGTAATAAAATGTATTTGCAGGAACCAGAGGCTGTCACAGTCTTCCCGCAGTTTGTTTTTATTGTATAATTGTGTGGCAGAAAATTTAGACCCAGCATAACCTTTAATCACATTCGCATGTACCTCTGGAATTGCTTGGTGGGAAGAGATAATGCTGTCACCCTGGGCTCATATTATTTCAGAATTGATGGAAAAGACATCAGATCTTTTAACACATCATGGTATTGTTTGATTTAAACATTACATTAAAAAACAAAACATTTTTGTTTGGTTGTAAATTACTGTGCCAGTGAATTGTGTTGATAAAGCCTATCCAGTTTCAGTATTTGCCTTTGTTAAATTGTGATACTGATATCAACACACACATACATATACGCATATATATATATACATACATACCGGTATGGGATATGTTATCAGGAAACCTGTTATCCAGAAAGCTCCAAATTATGGGAAGGCCATCTCCCTTAGACCCCATTATAAACAAACAGTTCAAATTATAAAAAAAAATAATTTTCTCTGTAATAATAAAACTGTACCTTATGATTGATCCCAAGTAAGATATAATTAATCCTTATTAATGGGAAACAATTCTATTAGGTTTTTTTAGGTTAGGACCCCAGAAGATTGCAGTCATTGGGGGTACACAGTTTTTATCAAAGAGTGAAGTTAGAGATAACTACAGTCCGCCTCTCTCCATTTATTTCTATTGGATACTTAAAGGCGTATTTATTATAGGGTGAAAGTGAAAGTTGATTATCAGCTGATCAGATAGTGGAATCACTGTGAAAAGGAACAACAATACAGGTGCAAGTTTGGGTCTTCAACTAATCTATCTTTTTAATGTGGGCAATCTCTTCAGGTGTATTTGCACCTCTATGTTTTCATTATGACTATTATTTATTCCTAAAACGGTCATATTTCCCATTCTGCAGCCCATCAACATCTACCCCCTATTTATTAGTTTTGTTTTGTGATATCACCATACTATACTGAACCTAGTTTGCAGCAACAAAGCCTCGGTAGTGGTAATGAAAAGAGTATTTTTGTC